>NW_021771194.1:0-5335 GCF_005508785.2 Acyrthosiphon pisum | reverse complement strand
CAATAATACAAGCCTATTTAAAATCAAAAAAATATTACCTTTTTTATTATTTTTTAAATATTTTTTTACATTTTATAAATTTATTACACTTACAACGCCAGATAATGCATTATAGTTGGTTCTATAGGATCGTTTACTCCAAGCACCGTCAGCTACAACAGCTATTTTTGGACGTCCATACTGGTCTACATCGCCCCTTTCAACAGCGAGTCTACCTTCTTCTTTTCCTGCTAATAATATTCCCTCCAAAGCGATTTTGTGGGTGTAATAAAACACTTTTGAATGCATTTCTTGATACATTCTATTAGAAATTACCGGCATATTCAACGTTGCAGCAAATTCTTCAAGTTGACCATATCCTTGACCAGTATTTACAACAGCAGACACGACTGCCATATTATCATTTATATTTACGTTATCAGAAGGATCTTCACTATTAATAGTTTCTTTTGAGCCACATAATTTGCAAGTAAAACAAAAAGTACTGAAAAACCCTTTTCTCTTCTCTTTAGTAAATTCTAAGTCACGGAATGTACAATCAAACCCTTGGTGTTTTATTGACTATATCGACTCAAAAATATATCTTATATTGACTGATTAGTCATTAATCTTCTTCTATTCAGACTATCAAATGAGTTATTTACTTCGGTATTATTATTTTCCTGCTCAACTACTTCGGTAAATAACTTAGTGTTAAATGGAGTAGAAGCAAAAAATGATTTGGTTTGATGAGAGGTAAAGTTATCATGGTACGAAGATTCGGCGTTTATAAATTCGACATCATTGGTATTAGTTCTATGCATAAATAAGAAATCAGCGTTAAATTAAAGCAGAACCTATTTCGTAACTATCAATATTTTATCTATCAAAATAAGTTTTTTTAGACGGTTTTTATACCTACACGTTTTTCATGTCAAAAGTTGTTTACTGACATTTTAAACAAAATTTTTTTTATGACAATACAATTTTATTTGTTGGGTCAAAAACAAAAAAAATAGTTTTGCGTTTTTTTAAATTAATTTATTTTCTATTTAACATTTTTTTCTCTTTACTTTTAGATTTTTGAACGAAGTGATGAATATATTATATTGATTATACAATGATGTGTGTTTTTTTTGTGTCTGTGTACACTGTACAGCATAACTAGTCGAAATACTGCTTCAGTTTCAAACTTCAGGGGTGGTTCCCGATGACAAAGTGAATATCCTTGATGCATTATAGAGGTCAAAATTACGATATTAAATATTTGTTATTATTCAAAAAGTATAAGTCGTAGATACTTGAAAATTTCACCAGTTCTTTAGATTGGCATTTTCTTTACATGATTTAATTTTCAAAATATTTTGAATTTTTTTGAGCTATTTATAGACAACTGAAATTTCGATTTTTCTGATAATTTTTTTTTGAAGTAGCGATAAATTATTTATGGCTGGGTCAAAATACTTGAAAATTTAATACAAAGTTTCTCATAAGTTATTCTTATAGTGATTAAAAAATTATAAGAATACATAGGCACAATTTTTTTTTATTGACATTTGAAGTTCAAATATTGACAAAAATTCGTAAAAATCAACTCCGATCAGAATCGTTTTTCGTATGCAATGATACCTATCATTATATTCAAATTTAACACTTTTGTAATATATAATAGTAATAATAGTAATGCATACGGCCCCTATAATGTACAGCAGAGCGATACCCACTTACCCGCTTTTTTTTTGAATTTGCGATAAAATTGTTTTGGCCGAGTCAAAATACTTGAAAATTTAATACAAAGTTCCTCATAAGTTATTCTTATAGTGATTCAAAAATTATGAGAATACGTCATATAGGCATAATTTTTTTTATTAGCGTTTTAGGTTCAAATATTGACAAAAATTGGTTAAAATCATGAATATTTGCAAATTATTTTGTTGTTAAAATTTAAAAAATACTAACAATTAATTTCCAATAACTGTATTACTTACCTACTGACAGTAGTAAGTTCTATGGTATTATTATCTGTCCAAATATTTTCAGATACTGATAAATGAGCATTTCCCTGTCACAATTAAAATAAAATAATACTGAATATTCTTCAATATTTAAAATAGTAATATTATTCTAAATTCTATATGTGTTTATACAATTACCTGAATATCGCAGCTATGATCTTTGTCACTTTTTTTTTTTATCGATTGTAAATTGTTCAATCTGTGTTTTTTTAATTTAGGTGCACTTAACTTACGCCTAGTTTTTCGGCCAAAACGCCAGTCCTTACCCATTTTTTAAAATAATGAAAAAAAAAACACGAAACACTGGACACTTTACAGACAACTTTACTGATCGGAGTGTAGGGTTGAAATCAAATGATTCATATAAGCGGTATAACTTTATATTTTCTAATATTATATGGGTTGTATTATTATAGAAATATTTGATTATTATTATTATCCATTAGTGATTTTGCTATACCTATCCAGTAATCCTTATCCAATAATTGTTTCCAAGAATCGATGTCTCGCCGCGCCGAGCCGCCGGAAGCAACTCTCACACGCGCACGCACATGTCAATGCATAGCGAAAAACGAAATATATTCTTGTATGCATAACTATAAAAACTGCTAAAAGCGGTAGTAAATTAAACATACTTCCTGAAGTTTGATTGAAATTAAAAAAAAAAACGGTTGAATTTATAATCTTCTAGACTATGCTCTTTAAGGAATCACTTTTTGATTTAAAATCAGATACGCCTCAAAATAAATACAAATATAATGCAAATATTTCATGAGATTTTTGAAAAAAATATCTTAATTTTAAGGGCTATTAAAATTGAAATCAAAAATCGACTTCCTAAAGAGCCTAGATATTTGTCAAAGAGTTCATACATGTATTAATAATTTAAATCGGACATTCCGAAGTATGTGTAATTTACTACCGCTTATTGGTCTAAAACGTATGAAAAATACGCATGCTGCAGTCCCCTTAAATAAAAATTATGTCTTAGGTTCAATATAATATAATATAAACAATAATTTTTTATTTAGACTCAAGATAGTGGTTTCTTTACCGAACAACAGTCGCATAGTACATTATCCCAAGTTAGACAACCTGCAACGCCTTCTCCACCTACATCACCGGGGGTATACGCGTTGAACCTGATAGAAAACATGGAATTTTCGCCTTCACCGCTACGACAATCACAAATGGACGAATGGCTTCGTTCGTTTTCACCAATACACTCTTCACCAGATAGTTACCGCTGGATGTTGTAGGCGGCGTGGTATTTTCACCTTTATCGCGACGACAATCGGAGATAAATGAATGGCACCGATCTTTGTCACCCATCTCCCCAAGTGTTCTAAACATTATAGTACGGCCCAAGGTACTCCCGGAATTTGACGTACTAATTTTCGGTAGGATATTAAATGCCACTCAAACCAGTCAAAATGCAACTGATTGGGCTGAGGATGGCTATAATGATATCCTGGAACTTCACATGTTAGCACTTGAAGCAGTATGGAACGAAGACGAAGTTTTGAACCAGCATATGGATACTAACGAAGGTAAATTAAATATAATTTATCTTTTGTTTTATATAATATTATTATTTACAATAAACCTAATATTATTTTATATTTTGTTTTTTTAAGACGAGGAATTGATTCGACAAATGGACGAATACGAGGGTAAATTACGAAAAAACTAAATTTGTTTTATATAATAATATATTTTTTTTCTCTAATCCCGCATAAACTTATTGTGTATGATATGTTTAGATTGAATATTTTTACTTTATATAATAGTATGATTGTATAATATTTCTTGTAAAAATATATTTTTATTTTATATAATATAATGATTGTATATTTCTTGTAAAAGGTGATATTATTATGGTTAAACCCATGCTCACACATGCGTGAGCCAAGAGGCCTTCTAGATTTAATACATAGTTAGGTGGGGTAGATTTATTGTGCGCATGCGTTAATAAAATACACCGGTTACGTAGCGGGCAGGTGAACCGACGAGTGCATGCGCGTGCGTAAATAAAATTTTGTTTTAATATATAATTTTTCAAAGTACAAGTAGATTTGTTGTGCGCATGCGTTTATAATCGCGCACGTACGCGGCGCACCATGTTGGCAGGGAAAAGGGTGGTGGGGAAAATACATGTCGCACACGTGAGCGAGGTGCCGCCGGTGGTCTGCAGGGTCCGCAGGGTCTGCAAGGGTCCGCGGTCTGAATCCCCTATTTGATTCTACTAATGTACTAAAAAAGCTATTGGCTGGACAATTTTCACAGTTTCTTGTAATTATGCGTGAAGGATTATCTTTTAACAGTTTTTGTATTAGAAGTTCTATAGTAGTTTCTGAATTTACATGATGAATATAACTGGATTTTAGGATATTTTCTTTATCTATGATACTTTCTAAAATGATGGCTTATCTTGTATGTTTTCTATATGCCTGGACATTGACACCATCTCGAAGAGCATTACAAATTAAGTTGAATAATAATAACTCTTCTTTTTTGCTATTTATAAACTGATTATAAAGCGGACTATCACACACGCTGACACATAGTGCATGTACTATTGAATCGAATGCACATGTATTTGTTACCACAAAATGGTTATTGTTAATTAAAACTGGAGATAATTTTGATAACGACCCATTTTGTAAAATTCCAATAACAATACTTTTGGTTTGACTTTGGTCATTATATAAAACTATTGTAAGATCGCTATCCAAGTAAGTAGTAGTAATTTGGCGGTTCTGAGTCACTTTTTACGGGGAGATGAAAAAAGTACAAGGGTACAAGGGGGAAAGTCCACCTTGCAGTACATTCGATCACCGTATAGCTAAAAATTTTAATATGTATGGTTGGCGGTTCTGAGTCACTTTTTACGGGGAGATGAAAAAAATTCAAGGAGGAAAGTCTGCGTTGCAGCAAATTCGATTACCATATAGCTAAAAATTCTAATATGTATGGTTGGCGGTTCTGAGTCACTTTTTACGGGGAGATGAAAAAAGTTTAACCAGGAATCTATGCCTTACAGTACAACCAATCTCCCTGTAATTTTATAGAAAAAATTCAAAGCGATTTTTAATTTGACAGACAAGATATTAACATTTAGTCAGTTACTATGCAACCGTTGTACAATCAAGTCGTGTTATTTTTTTCAGTAAATTATCTTATTGATTCGATTTTTTTTTCAACCAATTATTTTAGGTTTTATTAAAAACCATGAATTTACAGAAGTTTTCTAACGATTTTCCTTCATTGGTTTATTTAGTAAGAAATAATTCGTATCCAGTACATTCAGATTTTACTACATTTTTATCGAGATTAAAATC
>NW_021771193.1:12630-12744 GCF_005508785.2 Acyrthosiphon pisum | reverse complement strand
AGAGTTTCCACAAAGAATATGTAACAACCGTACTATAATATTATTATACACCGTACTCGACATGTTTTTTTCAAACTTTTCTTTTGCGCACACACACGCCCTCGTTTTGATGAG
>NW_021771193.1:7467-12530 GCF_005508785.2 Acyrthosiphon pisum | reverse complement strand
CGGCTCCTGGTCGGCACGTCCGCGACTTCATTCCGACGAGACATATTAATAATATTATTATGCTCTTTGCAGTGCCGAGAAACTTTCCCCCAGTTATTATTTTTGTCATCGTTGTTGTTGTTGTTGTTGTTGTTGTTGTTGTTGTTGTTGTTGTTGTTGTTTGTCGTCGTCGAGCTGGTAAGCCCCAACCCCTGAGAGTATTATCGCGACACGACCGTCGCGTCGAGCCAAGCAAACGTTTTTTCGATTGCGAGTTTGAATAAAAATTGTTAACAACTACTCTTACCGAAAAACACTCCGTCCAGATAGGTATTTTAAACGCTGATTTGGTCATTCAAATGCCGTAGTCATCGGATAATATAATAATAAAATGATATACGACGGCATAAGACGAAGCAGAATAATATTATATATGGGCCAGTCGAGGAGAGGAATCGGCTTGACCTCCCCCCCCCCCCCCGTTCGGACATGATGTCGTCGCTGCACCCCCGTCATGATATTTTATATCAGGTTATGACGTTGTGACGGCATTAAATCACATCGACGAGGGCTGCAGTAGCCGACCAGCGTGTATCGGACGTGATCCGTTTTGACCGGCGGCGGAGACACGAGTGCCTCCGTCACCGTTGGCTTAGTGCATATTTATATACGACGACGGTAGTGTGGTCGACTGTGTAAATACGGCACGACGAGGGGTTAAAGTGCTGTGAATAACTACCCCCGGTCGTAACCACCCCCCAACCACGGTCACCGACCCCCACGTCACATCGAGACTGCCCGGTCAGAGAAACAGCTCCTCTGCAATCGATCACCGCGCGGTCACGCGAGCAAAAACACCGCTCGTACCGATCTCGTTGGTACCGCTCTATACCGATATTATAATAATATTATACCGCGGTATACGCGTCAGAAATAAATATTTGATTTGCACGTGTATGATAATAATATTATAATATGTTGTAGTGATATAATACGCGCGTGCGTGGAACATGGTGGTGATATAATAATATAATATTATTATAGACCAAAAGGGGTTTATCGGTTTGCAACGAGGACGCGCATGCGCACTATTGAAATCTATGTTATCACGTTATCCGATATATATATATAATTATTATTATCTAATTATAATAGCCTCGCGCAGTCAGTCAGTCACGTGACGTTCGTGTGGCCTGATGAGACGGCCCTTGGTAGACGACATGACATGCCCTTCTCCATCCACTCACCATCCCCTTCACCACCCACCCGCCAACACACTCACTCTCCAACCACTAGCTACCACCACCACCACACCAAACACCCCCAATTACCTCGCCTACAGTCGTTGAATTCGCTAACACGAAGGACTTGTCGGTCGGTAAACGAATATGCGATAATATTATTATAATTTATAAATAAATGATTACAATACTTTCTCACGTCGTCGTCATCGCCAGCTGCTGCTCCTTTTGGCGTGTTATTATAATATTAACGCGAAAATGGTTATACATTAATATATAGTTTTTGCGTTGTATATTTTTAATTCCGTTTGGTTCGTGTCGCAATAATAAATTAGTCATATTATTATTATCATATTATCGTGATAAAATATTTAAAAATGATAGACAGAACGAAGTTCAGCGACGTGTTATAGTATTGCGTCGAGTTTTTAATTCAGAAATCGTTTGGGTGTTGTAGAACAGACCATCCGAAAATAATAAAAAAAAGGTGGGTAAGTGGATTTCGCTCTGCTGTACAGTAGGTTACAAGTGGGTCACTGTATAATGGATGGTATTAAATTTGAATTCAATGATATAATATCATTGTATAAGAAAAACGATTCTGAGCGGAGACGGTATGTTAGTCTAGGTATAAGACATAATATTATATTAGGTACCTATAATAAATTCCAAATTAATCATATCATAATATTTATTAGGTACTTATAACGCGTTATACATCAACAAAAAACCGTGGTACTATCATAGATATATAATAGTATACTTTAGAAGTTTCAAGTACCCATGAATAATATTATACAATCACAACAAAATAACTAAAATAGTTATCCTAGGTTTTTAATATGTAATTTCGTCCAAATTTGTACTTAAAATGACTATAAAAATAAACTGCGTAAATGTATTTTTTAGATTTTTTGGTAACAGAATTAATTACTTACGTGGAATCTTGTTTTAAATTTTCAATTCTTAGATACAAAAATTGAACATTTTATAAATTTTTAACTACAAAATAATTTTTCAAATTAAAATTTGATCTTTAAATGCTTATAAAAAAAAATTGTGCCTATGTATTTTTAATATTTTTCAACTGATATTGTAACAATATATCAGGAGCTTTGTATTAAATTTATACACTTTTTGGCCCAACAGATAAAACTTTATTGATATTTATAGAAAAAAAAAACTAAAAAAATTGAAAACTTACAATGTCCGTAAACAGCTCAAAAAGAGTCAAATTATTTTAAAAATTTTATCGTATATATAAAATGCTAATATAAACATTCAGTGAAATTTTCAAGTTTCTACAGTCACTCGTTTTTTAATTTACAACAAAATAAGAAAATCGTTACGTAAGAAATCGAGTGAATATCAAATGTTGTAAAAATATGAATTTCAAACGCCCATAAAAATTTAATTTGAGTTTCTTATAGACATTTTTTTTTTGGTAAAGGTAGATTATCCTATAAGGAATCTTGTATTACATTTTAAAATCTTAGATTTAAAAAGAAAAATTTTTATGAATTTATAACTCGAAATAATTTGCAAATTTTCGTGATTTTTCCATATTTTGTCATTTTTTGAACTTTAAATGCTTAAAAAAAAAACTGTGACTAACGATTTTTAATATTTTTCATCTGCCTTTGAAACAATATACTAGGAGCCTTCTATTAAATTTTCAAGCTTTTTTATCCAACAAATAAAATTTTATTGATATTTTTAGAAAAAAAACTAAAAAAAAATGAAAACTGACAATGTCCGTAAAGAGCTCAAAATAAGTCAAAATATTTTGAAAATTTTATCGTGTATAGAAAATGGAAATGTAAACATTCAGTCAAAATTTCATGCATCCACGGTAATTTTTTTTAAAGTTACACCAAAAACCAAAATCGATTTTCTCGAAAACAGATTTTGCGTAAAAATTCCCGTTTTTCCTTAATTTTTCTTTTGTTTTTCCCGGCGCTTTTGAAAACTACTGGGAAATTTAAATTTTGACCTCCCCAATGCACCAACGATATTCACTTTCTGATCGAACAAGATACTGAAGTTGAAAATCGTAGCATTATTTCGACTACTTATCGTGTACACAGACACAAAAAAAATAAAAAAATAAAAAAAAAAATAAAAAAATTAAAAAAAAAATAAAAAAATAAAAAAAAATATAAAAAAACACACATCATTGTAAAATCAATACATTCATCGTTCCACTCAGAATCTAAAATGTATAAAAGAAATGTAAATAACCTAAATGTCTGTGAATCTAACCAATAAATATTGTAAATCCAACTAACACATTCCCCCCGTAGGCAAAACAGAAACGAAATCATCATGCCTATTCATGTCAGAATCCCGTTAGACCAAGCAATCCATCAACAAAATAGAACTGACCCACATAGATCGATTTCTCACTGGTGATCAGAAAAACGTGTTGCTCGGTTCTACCGAGAAGAAGCTGCGAAAAGAACTCGCTACATACTAGAACCTGTATGGGCCATCCCTGAATCTGTCCAATTGATCAAAGCTTGTCAACCAGAACCATTAGTAGAGCCGACCACTGCAGACCCAGCGGAAGTGCTAGAAGTTATGCCCGAAGAAATACTCATTACCCAAGACAACCATATACCTACAGAAAATCATGAGGAACCAGACGTCTCCTCATCACCTGACACGATCGTTACCGATAGCGATGACATCGAACCAGTCGACACCGAAGCTCTTGAAGTCGGGAACGTCACCGTTAAGTGAGCTCAGCTCTGACAGCAGCCACATAAGCAGTCCCGACTCAGATCCAGTCCAAGGCCTACTCACGTAATTATTCCAGAAGAATAAAGGGTCATACAACAATGTCAAGAAAGATGTCCTCACCATGAGAAAATTCATCAAAGAATTCGGAGACATCTCAAACACGCAGTTAAATGAATCCATAACTATAAAAATTGAACATTGTATAAACTAATGCAATTATACAACTTTTGGCAAATTAGTAAAAAACAATAATAATCCTATAAATAAAAAGTATTAATAAGATCAAAATTTATAATTACCTTTAGTGTTCTTCTTAGAATTCTAGTGTGTTTCTTTTGCATTTAGTTATATATAGTTTAATATGGTGAAGTAAAATGTTAAAATATTATTACCTATATTAGTTTATTTTTAATATTGTTTTTTCATTAATATTATAAAGTGTTGTTTCTATTTTTTAAATATTAAATTTATAAGTTGTTTTACTTATATAAAAGTTTGTTATAATTATATTGAATCGTCATAATATTTGGATTTTTGATTAACAAGCCGTTACAAGGTTTATTACTTGACTTATTTTTTTATTTTTTTTCCATCGAAAATAGATGTAACTTGACTTACGTTTTTATTTTTATTTTATGTTTCAACGAAAACAGTCGTAACTGGACTTACGTTTTTACTTTTTTTTATTTTTTCCAACGAAAATAGTAGTAACTTGACTTACGTTTTTATTTTCATTTATTTTCCATCGAAAAAAGTTGTAACTAATATTTTTTTTATTTTTACCTATTTTTTATGGTAAAAAAAAAGAGTTAGCTGAAAATAGAATAAGTGAATTTTAAGGATGAACCTGAAAGATAACAAAAATAATTTTTAAATTTACAATTTTTGAAAACCAGAAGAAGATTTTATTTTTGAATGTTCATATTGTATTTCCTAAACATTTTGTAAAAGTGATTTACGACACTCTTCGTAGGGGGTGACGTAATAATAATTATTATCTTAGTCCGTGATGTCAGCAACTTATCCGCCACGCAGTTTTGCTGGTGGTCATTGGGAAAAAACGATGATATATGTTTTTCTTTTTCTAAGGAATATACAACC
>NW_021771193.1:0-6068 GCF_005508785.2 Acyrthosiphon pisum | reverse complement strand
GCCTTTGATAGGTGGTGTGCTTTGTAGTAGACTACGTCACATTTGCTGAACCTAACCGGTGTGACGGTGTCCGCGCTCGTTTTTAGCACTATCTTTTTGCCTAAAATACGGTTTTCCCGCTATACCCTCTCTTCCTATGATTTTCCGATGTGTACCGGCGCAGCTTTAGACAGCGCCCAATCTCCGGGTCTCTTGCATTCCCTGCCGAGGACTAGGACCGCGGGTGGGTAGCATGTCGGTTCGTTGCGCCTGTTCCGTATCGAAAATAAAATTGAGGGTAGTTTTGTGTTCCAAGATTTGTGTTTTCCGTCAACTAGTTGTGCGCGTAAACCTTTTTTTAAATCTTGATTACGGCGTTCGACTGGGTTGGCCCTCGGGTGGTAGATTGGAGTCGCCCAACCATGTGCCCCCCAGCGTTCTAACGCGTTTATCATTTCGTTTGACACAAATTGTGGGCCGTTATCACTGAGACACACGCGGGGGTAACCGAAACGCGAAATGAACTCGCGTTCTAATGTTTCGATTATTGTTTTAGAGGTTGCTGTTCCTAAGGGGTAAGCCTCGGTCCACCTACTAAAACAGTAGGTTGCTACCAGTATGTACGATTTTCCCTTACCAGAACGTGGGTATGGGCCCACAAGATCGATACTGATAACTTCCCATGGTTGCCGGGGGTTCTTGGTTGCATTGGGTTGGTAGGACGCGAGTTTAGTGGTTTCGTGCACACACCGAAATATAACCTGACGTCGTTTTTTTTACCTTTCCAATAATACCGTTGTCGAACCGACCGGTACGTCTCTTTCCAACCTGGATGGCTGGATAAGACGTGATCGTGACACCTCCAAATTGCATGTTGTGATTTAGTTTTTGGTATCACGACGGGTGTGTGGGGCCCTACGTTTACGTGTAAGAGACCTTTGGAAAAAACGTATGCGTTTGTTCCCGATTTTGTGCTCCTAGTGTTTCGCGCGGGACCGTCCCACTTGAAACCGGAGACTATATCGCGAATCGTGACGTCTTCGGACTGCCACTTTTCGAGAGTCGTCGCGGTGAGTGGTGTGTCGTCACTGACGTGGTTATTGAACAAAGAAAAGATCCGATCAGGCTCGAGGTCAACATTGGTTGTCGGCGTTGTGGGCACCCCTACCAATTTTTCCTCAAGTTGATCTCCGTCTACGGGTGAGCCCGGTGCTGGGTTGTGGGATAGCAAATCCGGTGCTTCGTTTGTATTCCCAGGACGTGTACCGTACTAATATCTAAATTAGCTAGTTGTAGTAACTAACGTGTTAATTTTGAATTTTTGTCTTTCGCCCTGTATAAACACGTTAGTGCCGAGTTGTCCGTTAGGAGTTCGAAAAGTCGGGTCTCTAGGTATGGCCTAAATTTGTCCGTTGCCCAAATTACTGATAGGCACTCGCGTTTAACGGCGGCGTACCTTGTTTGTGTCTCGCAAAACTTTTTGCTTGAGTAGGATACTATATGCGTCTTTCCTCCGGTCTATCACCCCGTTGGAATAGTACCGCACCAGCTCCAATCTTGCTTGCATCGGTTTGGAGACAGAACGTTTTGCTGTAATCGGGTGGAGACAATTTCGGTGATGTGACTAGCGCGTTTTTTATAGATTTAAACGCGCGTTGTTCGACATCCGTCCATTTCCACCTATGTCCTTGTTTCAATAAATTTGTTAGGGGCGCTATGGTGTCAGCGTAGTTGTCTACGAACTGGTCGTACCAGTTGCACACTCCTAAAAAATTTTTGTACGTCCCTAACATTACGTGGAACCGGAAAATTGTCAATGCAGACTAATTTTTCCGGTTGCTTTTGTATACCTTCCGAGTCTACAATGTGCCCCAAAAATGAAATTTCGCGTAGTCCGATTTTACATTTTTTTGTGTAGCACGTCAGTCCATACCTCTTGAGGCGCTCGAGAACTTTGTCTAAGTGAGCCTGATGTTCGTACTAGTTCCTTGAAAATACAACTATATCGTCTAGGTAAACTTGTACGAACTCATCCTGGTACCCCCTCATGACTTCGTTCATGAGTCTCACGAAAGTCATTGGACTGTTTTTGAGACCGAAAGGGAAGACTCGAAATTGAAATAGCCCTCTACGTGTTCGGAATGTCGTGTATTTTCTGGCATTTTTGTGTAGCGGCACTTGCCAGTAGCCTGCTCGCAAATCAAAAATGCTAACAATTTTGGCACCCCGCATTTGCCTAATCATTTTGTTAAGGTCTGGCATGGGGTACGCGTCGGATTCCGTCACATCGTTTAGCCGCCTGTAGTCGACACAGAGACGAAATGATCCGTCTTTTTTCTTTGCCAATATTACTGGTGCGGCCCACGGTGAGGCGCTAGGTTCTACGAGCCCCTGGAGTTCCATATTGCGCACCATATCGCCCATAGCAGTTTGTTTCTGCTGCGGATATGGGTATGGTTTGAGCGCGATTGGAGACGGGCCTTTTAGCAAAATTTCGTGTTCAATTTATTTGGTACGTCCTACTTTTTCGCTGAATACTACACCGTATTTATTTAAAATCTTGGTTAGTTTCGCGCGAGTTTCGGGGTTGTTACCGAATTCTAATTGTGACAGGTCGGGTCGTGTGGCGGGTGATTGAGACTTCCCTTTCCGACATGTCGACGTTCAAATTTGCTTACCCATGTGAATTGTGCACGCGGCGTAATCCCAAGAGACTTCAGTGTTAACAAGAAAGTCGTGTCCTAGTAACGCGTCGCAATACAAATTGTCTAGGATGGTAGCTTCGAATTTTATATCGAGTGCCACTATCCTAGCTTCAAATGTGGAGGTGCCACTAGTTGTTAGTGTGACCGTCCGCCATCCGGACTGTGTTTGTTGGTCCGTGGGGAGGTCTTTTGCCGTATTTACGGGCTACTGTCGGGTTTACGTACGATTTTTGTGCCTGCGAATCTAATAGGGCTGTTACGAAGTCTGACGGTAACTCGAGTTCGACCGCGGGGGTCGGAATTTTGTCTGGGCGTGTTCGCGTACCATTATTAGTCGAAGTGCAATTGGTCGAGCGGAACAACTGGTTCTGAACCATACTGTCAACATCGGTTGCCTCGTTGCTCACCTGTTGCTTTACGTGCGCAGACTGTCCTAATGCGGGGATAAGCGCGGTGTGTGTGCTTAGGTCCCCGTCACCTGTGCAGGTGAACACCCGTATCTCTGTTGCCTTTGTCTCTACACCTGTGGCTGCCCCATGAGCCGGTTGTTGTTGAACATACGTGTCACCGGTGAGGTGAGTGTGTTCATTGTTGGGGTGGTGTAGGTTGGGGGTCTGTGAACGGGTGCCGTTTGGTGATTGGATGGAAAAAATTTTCGTAGTTCCTCGGTAGTATAGTGGTAAGTATCCCCGCCTGTCACGCGGGAGACCGGGGTTCGATTCCCAGGCGGGGAGCCAGGTGACGCGGGCTCGGCGATGTCATGGATTGCGGTAGTCCGGTCGTGTTTTGATAACGGGTGTGACGGTGTGGACGTGGGTGACACTCATAATATAAAAGAGACAGCAACGGAACACCAGAGTATGCGTTTAAGGTCCGCTGAGGGAAGTTTATTCGTAACGAACACAAGTAAAGGTTATTTACAATAGTAACTATTGTGTTGCCGTATCGACAGACGGTGATGCGCGGTGACGTTGTCGGTCAGATGGTCGACGTACGAGAGAGATGCCGGCGGCCGGTACTCGTTCTACGCGACTTGCCTCCCCGCCCCGCCTTGCCTTTGTGGTGTGGTGGAAGAGTAGGCAATGTCGCGCTCGTAACCCGTGGTGGTGGTGGTTTGTGAAATGCAGATAGGTAGCTACGACGCCTGTACTTTGTACTGGTCGTCGGTTGCGTACCGTATCACCTATATACTTTTATTTGAAGTTTTACGTTACCACAACAATATATTAAATTAATATTATGATTTTATAGTTATCAAAATGACATCGAAGTCCAGAATTAAACAAATGTTGGAAATGTCTACTAGTAACAAAGTTGCTGGTTCAATTATATTGAAAAAAGTTAAGAGAAATGATATAAGCCAACCTAATAAATTAGTATCAAGTAATAATATAATAACTAATTTCTTTTAATGTACAACTATTTTAAACATCAAAATATATTAATTATGTTTAGGTGACAAGGTTGAACTTGATTTAAACATTGAGGAAAATATTTTATCAGAGCCTTACTTTACTTTAGAAAATATATTTTCTAATGATATTTTAAAAGAATTCGAGGTTAATGATAATGATAATGGACGTTACCCAGAAGATGCTATTTACAATAATATGCAATTAGAAAGGATAAGTATGAACGCAAATAATAATTTAATTTTGAACAATAGGTAGTATGGAAATGAATGAAAAAAAAATGATAGTGAAAATGACTAGAGAAATAAGTGTGAATGCAAACTATACATTAACAATAAGTAATAATAATAAAATTAATGAAAATGAAGATGACTTGGAAGAAATAAGTGTGAACATAAATAATGCAATAGGCGTGAAATGAAACCGAACACCACAGGAAGACAAGTGGAAAAGAAAAAATAACAAACACAAAAGAATTACTGGCCAAGAATATGTTGGATTTAAACGAAAAGGAAATGTAGTAGAGCATAATGTTGTAAGACAACCAAGGAGCTTAGGCTCTATGTGTACTTCTAGCTATTGTTTAAAAGCAATGAATCGCTTTTGAAGCCAATTTGATGAAAGTCAAAGAAAAGCAATTTTTTTAAAATTTTGGAATTCTTCATGGGAAGAAAAAAATCTGTGTTTTGAGTTTGGTTACTAAAATTGAGCCAAATACAATGTGACAATTATTAAGCTGTATAATGATTATTATAAGATACTGTTTAATATGTTTTTTTAATCTTGATTTTACTTTAAACTGCTACGCTCTGTTTATTATGTTAGCATTTTAATTGTTCAGTATTATTTATTTTGAATGAAATCAAGTCTGATATAATTTTATTTTATGTTACAGTTTAATATGTTTTAATTATTTTATTTTAAGTTGTTACACTAGGTCAGTAACAAAAAAGTTTTCAGTATTATTTAGAATAAAATAAAGTCTGATAAAATAATATTTTTTACTACAGTTTAATATGTTTTTATTATTTTATTTTAAATTGTTATACAATTATTATAATTACAATGTGACAATTATTAAGCTGTATAATTACATTTAAAAAATAAATTGGGTAAAGTATACTAACAGTTTTACAAGTATTTATTTATTTTGAAAATGTCTTATTAGTTATAGACTGTAAAGTAATATAATAATGTTCATTTAATTATGTGGTTTTTCATAAATTATTTTTATTGAATTAAGAATTTGAAAAATGCAAAAACTCGTAACTATACATGCAATAAAACGTAACTACCTATTTCTTTGGGAATATCACGTATCTACCTTAAGAAACTCTCATTGGTAATTAAAATTTGGAATTTGATCAAAAATCCTTTTTAACTGAATAATTAGTATAAAAATACAATTAAAGTACAAAAAAAATGTTTTCAAATCAAAGTAAAAACAATTTTTTTGCTTCTCCTGAAAAGTTTCCAAATTGTAGATACGCGGAATTGTCATTAGTGTAACGACGTACTCGTATAGTATAATCAACTATTAAATTTAGTTGCTGCAACATATAAGTTTGGTTGTTTAGACCTAATTATTACATAGGAAGTATTATTTTATATTTACTTGTTTAGTATAAGCAACTATTAAATTTAGTTGCTGCAACATATGAGTTTGGTTATTTAGACCTAGTTATTACATTGATAGTATATTTTATTTACATATTTATTTTAGTTAATACCATATTTTTATTTATATTTTTAATTTTAAATAATTCATATTAACTATTATCTCTTTGATATTTAATATACAATTCTCCAACGTCTTCAAAGGTAATCATTTTGATCGTGTTTACTGTTTTAGTGTTCGTGATGGAATAACAATGTATAACAAGCTTATCTTAAATCTTATCTTAAACCTTACCCAACGTATAGACTTATTTTATTATTTTATTAGGTTTTTATATTTTCAACTGTTGCTAAA
>NW_021771192.1:5468-6466 GCF_005508785.2 Acyrthosiphon pisum | reverse complement strand
TTTTATGTCAATATGCATAAGGAGAGTATCACCCCTGTATAATTTATAATTTAATAATAATTGATTATAGTTTGTATACTATGATATCGCTATTGCCTATTAGCTGTGCATTACCGAGTATTATCCAAAAATATTTAAACGAAATTATTGACGAAAGAGGAAGTCGGAAATATTTTAAAAATAGATGGTCTCTTTTTCCCCGTCATAGTTATACCATTGATTTAAATGGGCATAATGGAATCAAGTTCATTAATAGCACAGTGTGTGTGTATCAATATGGAGCGTGTAGTGTCACGATAATATAATAATTAAATTATTATGGTCATAATAAAACACTAAAATAGACATGAACGCCGACAATCGACGACAGTTCAGACTGTAGTTCAGAGTCCACTATTCATTCGTGGAATAATTATGAAATAAGAAATATTAATTAACAATGGTTATAGGACATAATTACTAGTTAATCCTAGATATTCTTTACTCTATGAGTTAATCATTTGTGACTACGAATTACGAAAGGTGAGCTAAACTAGTAGATCTGGGTACTGTAGAAGTACCTACTTTTACAGGTTACTCGGTTGTAGGTTATAATAGCCAATAGGCCATTATTGGATACCACATTATTAAATATTATTATTATATTATTCACAGGATTAACTATTAGGAATTATAATTACTTATACTTAATACTTAATAATATATAGTACCTACACATTTTTTTGATATTAAAGCATAATTTTAAGGTATTAAGTCATATGTTTTGGGACATTTTTTTTATGGCATTAAAGACTGTTTCCTACTTATGATACTAAGAAAGAAAATATAGGTTTGAGAATTATGTTCCAAAGAATAACATATAGACGCGCACTAAGATTATAACCGAAACCTCGGGAATTTTTTTTTGAAAAACCTAACCGAAACCGAAACCGTAAAAAACATAAAGGTTACAATCCCTGCTTAAAATAGTATGTTTATACACGCGTAAGTACTGAATT
>NW_021771192.1:1542-3225 GCF_005508785.2 Acyrthosiphon pisum | reverse complement strand
TCGGTTGACTTTTAGCTTTTCTATCAAACTATAAAAATAAAAATCAGCTCTATAATAAGTTCGAACACATTGCACACATGATATTAAACATATTAAGATTTAAGATTAAATTACATAGGCGTAGAAAAGGGGGGCTAGGTAGCTATATCCTTCGGAATTCTGTTTACTCCCCCCCACCCACCACAAATGTAAAATTACTATTTTTTACGGCCGCGAATAAAAACTGAAACAGTTTTCTATTATTTATTTTTTTTTTTTAATATAAATAATATACCATAAATATATTTAATAATTATATTCATTGAGTTTTTTTATAAATTACTCTGCTGGGTAGCTACTCCCCTCACGCCTCCAAGTCAACTGTATAATCCAGCTCATATGCTTATTGTAACTACTATTACAGATTGTATATTTTCAAATAAATGTTAAAAAAAAATATATTATAATACATACAAATATATAATTGTGTACATGAAAATTATTAGATATAGGTCAGTAGTTTTATTTCCGACTAGTATTTGCAGACTGATGATTAATAATTATCTTAAAATTATTTCAGTACCTATTCATATAATATAAACATATAAAAATATAAAAATACGTTTTTGTTTGACTTTGTTTTGATACGGGTACTTCCCACCTGGTTTATGTACCTATTAAACTATACAGTAATGAAATGCTGTTAAAATTTAAAAATACGTAAACAATATACTTACCTAAGTTAACTATTAATGTGCAATTGCGCCATTGTGCGTTTACTAATTACTAAAGTTAATTTATATATAGTTACCATAAATGTAAGACTGGTTAAATAATGTTTCTAAATATTATTAGTGTTGTTTTTAAATTTAATTAATACAAATGTTATAGATATTAAAGTAATAAATTAAATCCAATAAATTTATCATGTTACGCCTATGTACTATACGGCTATTAAATAATGAAGACAACTGAAAAATTATTCCATTTTACACGTAAAAATAAGTGAATTTTTCACGACACAGTAATAGCTATAAATGAAAATTTATCTCGATGTTATCAATCATGACAAATATACACTAGATCTAAAAATTGTATAAAATGATACATTTTAATTTTTCCGTGACCTTTCAAACTAAAATAATTATAAAATTTAATTTTATACCTTTGTTTTTTGTATTCGTATTAGAGTATAGTTGATTTGGTTATACCCACGTAGTTTGTGTAATTTTCAAATAAAAATGTTTACAATGTACTTATACAGAGAGCGATATTTCTCACTATTATTAACGTTATTCTTTTTTCGAAAAGTTTTTAAAATTATGAAGGTAGGCTGGTGTATTAGATTAAGTTTTTAAAATATATTTTTTTGTAGTGACTTATAGTCTTTAGTATTTTATCCATGCTTTTGGAAGCATTAGTTATTTTGCGTAACACTTACAGTTTAACATCATAAAACGTGACACGAATATCATAATCTTAAGTTATCGGGTAACTTAATCAGTTCAAAATCTGATCCTATTTCAGCCCGATATTATGCTACTTCTGCAGTTTTTAAAACGCATTTAGGTATATAGATACATTTATTAATGATTCATATTTTATTTTTTGGCGTCGATAATCTATTTTTATTAAAATGTGTACGAAGTGTTTGAAAATAAACTTTGACAGACAACCTACAATTTTGCAAGATAATATTTAGTA
>NW_021771192.1:0-1442 GCF_005508785.2 Acyrthosiphon pisum | reverse complement strand
TTACAGAAAATAATATCGATCTATATGTCGAAATATAATTTATATTTATAGTTGAATACACTTTTACATTCGTTAAGAACTTTTTTTAGTATTTATTTAATATAATAATTAAACATCGAGTATAATCAAAGGTCAACTGTCATTCTTAGTTAAATTATACCTATATAAATTATATTGTAATGTATATTATGTTATACTTGGTAATGTAAATAAGGATGGATCACTTGAAAAACAAATTGTGTTTTCTCTGTTTATGTCTAAATAATATCTACAGTAGGTACTATTTGCGTCGTATATAGGTATTAAAAAAATTTCACCAAAATATCTAGTATATATCTAAGATAATTTTTACTAAATTAATTCAAATCAATCACTATAAAGTGTTAACAGAATATCTTAAAATTGAAGAGTAATTATTAATAGTTAATACTTTAAAAGAATATTATTTTTAAGAATGAAAACATTTAAAATTATTATACCAGAAATTACTGAAGTGAATAAACATTATTTTAAAATATAAGTATTATTTACAAATTTTAATTACAAAATAAATACAAAATATAAATAAATATAACAGAATTAAGAGGTAACGTAAAATTAGATAATATTATGCACAATATGTTTGAATGAAATTGTTAATAAATAATAATTACACTAATAGGTAGGTATAGTAATTTTAGTCAATATAGTTTTACAAATAATAAAATACGAAATATTTATAATGATATTATTTTATATATCAAAATATATCAATCGACATATTTTATTTAGAACATATAATTTGAAATCCTTATTTTATCAAATTTTTGGAGCTCTTAATAAAAAAAAATTTGATTGTATCATATTCTTTCGCGGGATTAGGACTCTAAGCTTCCTTCTATTTGATGACATAATACATCGAGTTCCCATAATATATTATGTTCTTCAAATTATCTGCATTAATTTTCTGTTTTCAATTATTTCAGTGGTTCCTAATTTATTTGATATCATGTTACTCGTGTAATATTTGTACAGAAAATGTATGGTTAAAATATGAGTTTTTTTTGCTAATATTTTATAGTTATACCTAGGTGTATTTAAATTTAATTATTGTAAAACATAAACTGTAAAAACGAATCCAAACCAAATTACTGTCGAAGTTTTTTTATATCACTTTTTGTTGTCCAAAATAGTAAATTTTGTAATGACAAGAGTTCAATATATGAAACATTTTCAATCGAATTATATACCACATATGAAAGTTATAGAACACTTTTACTGAATTCAAGAGTATTTTCAAGAAAAAAAAAACACCACATTGTAAAAACCAATAGCTTATTTGATCTATTTATATATATAATATATATATGTAGTATGTATGAAATCTAAAATACGTCATCAAAAATTCGGCATTTATCTTCACTTTCTATCGTGAACGATATACAACATTTCGTAGTAAGTTT
>NW_021771191.1:954-1186 GCF_005508785.2 Acyrthosiphon pisum | reverse complement strand
AGCGCTGTCATAAGTCTGCAGCGACCCTGCACTTCTTGGCAAAACTCGTAAATAATTCAACTTCGCTAAAAATTGTACAGTGTGTCCAAGAGGAAGTAAGAGTAATAGTGGACACAGGAAGCGATGTAAATATAATCAAACTTTCGGAATTAAGAAAAGATGTATTGGTAAACGAGAAAATAATCTATGAGCTAAAAGGTATCAACTCGCAACCAGTACTCACTATAGGATC
>NW_021771191.1:0-854 GCF_005508785.2 Acyrthosiphon pisum | reverse complement strand
GGTTACTTTAAAAGTTCAACTTGGGACAAAGCAAACAGATGCCGAATTTCAAGTGTTTCACGGCAATTTTCCGATTACGGAATCGGTAATTTTAAGCGCGTCATTAACACGCAAGTTTTTAAACGTTGGACTAGACCCTACCGATGAATTCAATACCAAGATACATATTATAACAAACTCCGCGGTATGTAAATTTTCCTCCCGATTTTCTAGAACGTATATTCAGACTTATGGACAACATTCTATCGTTCATACTCTATCAGCCAGAAAAATATAAACGACATTTTTTTTTTTTTTGGAGACAGACTCAATTTTGTTAACTAGTATGGTTTATCAATCGGATAACACTCGTTATAGAATCAAAAATTCAAGACGGATGCCGTGTTTTGTTAAACCGTGCACATCTTTTGGTCTTACAAGATTTAGAGTCCACTATTTTCGAGATCACCAGAAGAAAATCTACCATAATCAAACCAATTGTAATACGTCATATTGATGTAATCGCCACATTCTCAAAAATATACGTGCCGTTACAAGACTATACACCCGAAATAATGAGAAACCGCCGTGAGAAAAATTGACAGTAATTATATCTCAATACACGCTATTGATGAGGACGATTACATTTTCACAAATCATATAAAATTATACGCAACTGATTCCATCATTCAAAAATGGACGGAAAAAGTGAAAAAAAGATGAGCTGGCCTGCTTCGAGTATGTAGGAAGTATCAAAGCTTATTCCATTAGGACGGCCACCCTCTTGCGTTCACCACAGCGACTAAAAAGGTTTGTCAAGCAGCACATTGCGCAATGTTTGTGGACTCTCTCGTAAACAAGAAACCAGCCGGATC
>NW_021771190.1:16288-23127 GCF_005508785.2 Acyrthosiphon pisum | reverse complement strand
TGGATTTTCCAAATAAATAATAGAATATAAAAATTCCTTCTCTGTTAATTTATATTTTATGCCCATGATTATTCCTTATATATTAAATACCTATTCTAGCTATTCTGAAATACCGTCGTCTGTCACACTTTAGTACTGGGTACAGTCACGTCTAACCACGCGTCTATTAATACATTTATTTTGGTCACTAATGATATTATTATTAATTTCGTTATTTGACATCTATTCTGTGGTACACTATTATTTATTTTGGGTATGTTAGAGCATTTTTATTTTATTGGAATTGCTGCATACTGATTACTGACATACTGTATATATTATGATTGTATAATTATTATTATACATTTGGGTTTACATCACATTATAACTTTAAATAAACGTGATACGTAATATTTTCTATATTATAGTTCTAATTTTTTATTCGGTATATTACCTATATTCTTATAAAATAAATTGTCGTTATATTTTAGCACATTACGTCGTTTAAAGACATGGTTCAGAAACAGAATGGGAAATAAAAGGTTAAGTATTTTAGGTCTGATTAATATTCATCGAAAAACGTACGAAAATAAGGAATTTTTTGAACAGCAATAAGAAGGTGTTATTGAAAAGTTTGGATTGAGTTCTAGGCGGTTGGCATTGCTTTTCAATGATTAATAATGCATTAACATATAATGTAAACAAGAATATACATTTTGATTAGAAGTAATAAATAAAATGAGACATGAGTTATGTTTTAAATATATTTTGTTATACCCATCATTGATGATAAAGAATATATATCATATAATTATTGTAAGGGGGGTGTGGGGGGCGAAGCCTTCCACAGCTTATATTGACACTAAAAATATTTTGCACCTAGTGAGCTAAATCTCTGCGGGCGTGCCTGTCTGTAGTGCACACTTCATTGGAAATAGAAGGTCACTGGATCCAAGAAGCCCTTCATACATACCGAAAATTTTTCCAAAATCTTACAATAAGAAATTGAGTAATTCTTCACAACAAATTGCTAGATATAATCGTGCCATCATTCGGGAAAACTCCAATTCTATTGAAAGTCAGTCGATTAATTCTGATTTTGAATTTTTAATAGAATCACCTAACTCAAGCCGTACAAGCTGTACATCAAATGTTAGTACACAAGTATCTTTCAATATTATACTTGAGGATAGTTTTACATTTTGCTGCACATTTGATGGTAAAAATGTTCAAACTCAAGCATCAATTCCTCCAACACTTTTAAACCACACTAAACCAACAACAATTGATAAATCTTGTGGAACTGATTTAGTAGAATCAAATTTTTGTTTTTCTAAAATTTCTTTCCATGGGCTTAATTCAATTATCTCAGAGAACACCCTTAAAGACTTAAGTGGTACTACATTTAAGATGTTTACTTTTCTTTTATCTTTTTTACCTGAAAATAGTCAATTACTTATAAGTAAAGAAAACACTCTGTTAATTTGTTTAATGAAACCCAAACTTGGTTTAACATATTCAGCATTAAGTGGATTTTTTTCCATTCATAGAACAGTAGGGTTTTTTCTGAATGCTTACTTCTCCTTAGTTAGAGATGTAGAAATGTAGTTTTTTGGCCAAGTAAAAACACAGTAGGTACAAGAAACTTTACCTGAAGTTTTCAAAAAACACTACCCTTACTGCAGGTGTATAATTGATTGCACTGAGCTGAGAACGGAACAACCCAAAATAGTAGAACAAAGAGTGTGCAGGTATTCTCATTATAAGGGGGGTTATACTGTCAAAGTTCTTGTAGCTATTACACCGAATGGAATGGTGAGCTTTTTATCTAAATCATATGGAGGTAGATCTAGTGACAGCTTTATTACAAATGATTCTGGATTTTTGGAAAAACTTGAATATGGTGACCAAGTACTTGCGGATAAGGGATTTCCTGGTTTAAAAACAGGCGTTAATAATCAAAACAGTATACTAGTAATGCCGCCAATGCTTCACAATGGAAGACTTACAGAAGAAGAAGTACTAAACACTTATAATGTTGCAAGCGTCCGGATTCACATTGAAAGACTTTTTGCTCGATTGAAAACTTTTAACATACTCAACAAAATAACCTCTGATTTGCTACAATACATTGATAATATTTTATTAATGTGTTGTATTTTAGTAAATTTGAGCAATCCAATTATTAAACAGTAAAATATGAAGTTGTCTTTACTACTATTCTTTTTGTACAATGTATGTATTATAATTTTATAAATATGTATCATGACAAAAATGTTATCTTATGTAACAATATCACTATTGCAAATATTAGGTAAATAAAACATAAAAAAAATAAATCCAACTTAGGAATTAAACTATCTAAAAAACTTTTATCACTCTTTATAATCCGAAGTAAAGGTTGAATATCATTAAATATATACAGATTACAATCATTTAATCCAGTACAATATAATAGAATTTGAATTTGAGTATAGTATACATGACTAGGTTTTAATACAATTTCATTATTTTGAAGTTTTAAATAACTAAGGTTTGGCATTCCAGTTATAGAGTCAATTATTGGTTTATTTTTGCGGGAACTAGGACATTTGATTTCCAACACAGAATTTATTTCTCCATTATTTAAAATCAATCCATCAGGACTAGCACAAATCCATGGTTTAGAAATGTGAATAATCAATCCACTTTTAATAACTTCAACATTGTACAATGAAGAGAATGTATTAAATGCTTTATTTTCAGTCTCTAATCCGTACAGCATATTGGAAGCTCCTTTACCTTTTACCACCGTTTCATGTAAGAAAGATAATGCTAATTTGTTTTGGTTTTCTTGGGTTAAACTTTTTAAGGTTTTAATTTTATGAGCTTTCATACTTGCCGAAATGCGTAATTTTCTGTACTCTGACCAAACTACATTTTTAGATTGATCAAGTGTTTGACTAAAAATTAATTTAATTGTTTCTGTATTTACTATAATATTTTTATAAAAAAAATTATGTTCATGTTCATTTAATGGAAACGCATAATAATATGAAATGTCTAATTGAATTTGTTTTTTTATAATAGAAATTAAATGTATATTGTTTTGTTCATTTCTAAAATCTATTTCAATAGTACTTATTATGTTGTTTAATATATTAGAGCATAGTCTTTCGGTTTCAGAACGGTTCTCTTCATGTAAATTTCTAGTTAAAGAACATGGTAATTGAAGGATATTGTGATTTTTAATTAGATCTTTCAGACTTACAGGAAACACATCAAGTCTCAGGCGTTTTTGTGGGAAAAGGTCTGATATTTGTTTGCCTTTCTTGTACAAATTTTCTCCGTATTTAGATGGCTTTCCCCATATTTGTGGTTCATTAGTTTTTGATACCCCTTCTTCATTATTAATAAATATTATCAGAGCTGCTACATGCTTACACTTAGATCCTACTCCAGCTGGGCACTGACAAGAAGCATGGGTAATATTTCTTGAACCACCTAACTGTAAAAATGTTATGAATCGCTCATAGTTATTGATAACAATAGAAACTAAAGTCAAATTACTAATATTTTAATTGGTTTAGGAAGATATTTATTGATTTACTTTGTTTTTACATTAAAACTTATTTTAGAATATAGTTATACAACATTTCTGTCCCAAAAATAACCAATACCAAATAAATTAATTTAAAAAAAACTATAACTTTCAATAACTATTCTTTCTAAATAATTAAAAATATGTGTACTACTCATAAAAGTAAACAAACGTTTTGAAAAATGTCAGTCCCTTCTCATTAATCTATTACAACACTTACGCTTATTGTAAAAATAATATATTTACAGATTGTGTAATAAAATTAATTAAAAACAAAAAAAAAAGATGTTGTTTTACAAAAAGGAAGTATTAATTTTAAGTTTAAAGCTTAATATATATTTTATTAGTATATTTAGGTATGTGTTACTACATTATGATTCACATTAGCTTGTCCGGCTTTGATATATTCTAACATTCTACAATTCATTTTTATATTATTTTACCTCTAGTTTTACTTTATACGGCTCCAAAGTAACACTAGTCTGTCTTACAACGAAACCTGTAATAAAACTCAATCCCTCAACAAGTCTTAATTCTTCCACATTAAAAACATGATTACTCTCATAGAGCTTTTGACCTTTATCATTGGTAAAATTAAAATGGGGTTTTATGTTTTGAAACCCATACCGAATGATTAAATTAGTCGTCATATTATTTTAAACTGCAATAAAATAAAAGTTAAAACTTAGAAAAAACTAAAAACTTACCTATAAGCAAAGTTTGTTTATCAGTTTATGCGATAATTTTATAATACTTATATATAAAGTTATATTATATTCAATTGTATATTGATTAAGATATTTAATCTGGTACTTTTTTTTCCATGCCATAAGAATTTTTAATTTTCTTCATTTCAGACAATAATAATATTATTTTAATTAAAATTAAAATAGGTACTAGGTTTTAATTTGGACCCGTCAAACGTCATGTCCAATGTAAACGAGTGTTTGACTTAACCGGGAGTTTTTTATTCATTAACCACTAGACTGCGCTCTGGTCGACCCTACGCACACTGTCTATAGCATATTCGTTCTATGTAGTAGCCTGTAGGACGATTAGTCGTTGCTTTATATTACGCCTCGGAGCACTATAGTTATTCATATCAATATACAAACTATTATATTATTACATATGTATATCCGATCTTATTTTTATTTACCTTTAGCTTCTGTATATCAGCTGTATACCTACTTCAACAATTATCATATTTGATAACTGATAACGTGATGACAATGATTCTTAATAAATCAAATTAATTATTATTATATTGATTTTTATTCGAGTAGCTCATTCAGTACAGAATTTTTTTTCTGGTTCAAACTGATTGATTGCATAGTTCCAATATATCATCCCTCGTGTCTACTAGTATCTGAAAGAAAAAATAAACTATATTGATATATGAGATATGGTGGACAAAGTGCCACCCACACAGTGCTACCAAGAAGTTGTGCTATTTAGGATTTACTCATTTTATTACGGATTTACAGAATTATGCGTAAAAAATGTGCACATTAATTTGTAAGTTGCCAAGTTGGGAGTTCAATTTCGTCGTTTTATGGTACCTATATAATAATTTACCTAGTTTCAAATAAAACGTACACAAACTTATGTGGCTAATATTTATTGACTGTCTACCTTTCAAACTTCCCAAAAATAATTTTAATACTAAAAAAATCACAAATAACACATGGGTACTTCAAATTTAATACCTATGTAAAATATTAAATAACTTCTACCGAATTGCGGAATGCGATTTTGTTGCCATGATAACACTTCCAAATTCTAACAGAGTAATACAAATTGATCACTGTATGCCTAGGTAAATCTCAAAATGTTTAGACACAGCAGTGTCACATAACTTAAACTTTAATAATAGTATTTAGTATTATATTTTTTATGCTCTTTAATTTATTAATTTATTGGCATTTTTGCAAAGCATAGCTATTTTTCAATAATTTTAACTATACTTTAGATTAGGTTATTTTCAAAACTTTTTAAACACAGTAAAATTGCTTCTTAAATTATAACAAATAACTAATTAGTAACTTTTAATGTTATTATCAAATGTATATTCTAATAGTATGTATCATTTTAGAGTGAATTAACATATTGCCAAATTTAGAAGTAAGATAGCACAGATTATTTTTTAATTTCAATTATAGAGCGAGTTACGGGCATTCTAAAATGTACAAACAATTTACTATTTTTAAATGCTCATTACTTGCTTTAATATTAAAATATTAAAAAAGTGAGAATCAAGTGCAAGTTGGACTTGAACATGAAGGGCTCCGTAGCAGCAAGTAACATAAATAATAAGTCGTTTCGTTCGGCCGGCAAGAACTTTGGCCCCACCACTAGGTCCAGCAGAAGTCTTATCTAATATTATAATAATATTACCCACTAGGAAAAGCGCAGTCGGGAACCTGCCCCCCACGTTGAATTTTTTATAAATATGGTAAAAACAGTCAAGACTTTTCCTATTCGGGATCAAGTTCACATTAAGGCACAATTGTTTCAAATGGTTAATTATGTAGAGATGAGACTCGCATTAACTTCACCAACTTCTGTCTCCAACGTAACGATGCCTCAACCAGTGGCGTATTTAGGGGCAGGCTATGAGGCTAGAGCCTAGGGCGGCTTTTTGGGGGAGGCGGCTTTTTGAGGGAGGCGGCTTTTTGGGGGAGGCGGCTTATTTTTATAATCAAGAGATGGGGAGATAGGTAGGTACTTGGAAAAATTATTTTAATACATTTTATAAATTAATATGTTTTGACTTTTGATTATTGATACATATGACATGCCGTTTAACAAGTTCATGTGAAACAAATTTATGAGTGTTTTCTAAAAATATAACTGTTATCGGAAAAGATAACAATAATATTGTACTTCATCAAGGTATCCCAGTTGAACACTTTTTGACTTTTATTTCTGGATGCAGTCATAAATCTCAACAGCTTTGTGAAGTTGCTTGTAACACTTTAAAAAATTTTAACATCCCCATTGAAGATTGTCGGGGTCAGTCGTACGACAATGCCAGCAACATGTCAGGACAATATACAGGACTACAAGCAAGAATAAGAGAAATAAATCCTCTTGCTGTGTATGTCCCATGCGCTGCGCACTCGCTGAATTTAGTTGGAGTCCACGCTGTAGAATGTTGTCCTGAAGCTACTAAATTTTTTTGTAATCTACAACATTTATATACTTTCTTTTCTGCTTCAACTCATAGATGGGATATTTTAATGACTCATTTCAGCTCTAAATCTAAACATTGAAACGA
>NW_021771190.1:6672-15172 GCF_005508785.2 Acyrthosiphon pisum | reverse complement strand
GAAAAAATAATTCTATAATATTTAATTTTAGGTATTTAATAAAAAAAAAAAATGTTTTCACAAATATTTGTAACATTTAAAAATTTTTTTTTAAATTTGTTTGTTTTAAAGATTTAATATAAATTATTTTAATACAAATGTGCATACAAAAATTTATCATGAAAGGTTCAGACCAAATATTGTTGATTCCTTGGTGTCACGAGGTAAGGATAGGAGCGCCAGAATAATTTAGCCTAGGGGCGCCAAAAAGCTAAATACGCCACTGGCCTCAACCACCATCAAATTATTCAATGTTTTCTATACCGTTTACTTCAAAACAAATTTTGAATAGAACGACTTCTTTTTCACCTGCCATGAACGAAACTCTGCTTATTCATTGTCTGTCACCTGTAACGATGTCTCCTTCGTCTGATTCTAATACAACGATGTCTCCTTCGCCGAATTCAAATGTAATTACGACTCCTTCACCTCCCACAAATGAATTTTCTTATACGCAGGATCAAGATAATCAATATCTAAGTCATTTTTTCAAAATTTCCTAATAATATAAATAATGTATCGGAATAAATTTGTTTTGTACTAAATTGTAAAAAACTGAATCAACTAGAATGAAAAACTAACTGGTTTAAAAATGTAATCGTGTTGTTTTTCGCATTGCGATTGAAACGATGTACCTACTTGATATTTAATACCTACCCAACAATTATATTTTTTAATATTTAAAACTAATTGATTTTAATACATACCTTAAACACACGGCAAGTTTTTGTTCTGGTTCTATGGCCTCTGTATGTTGTATTCTGTCTTAATATATGAGGACTTAAGATGTCAAGAAGAGTTTTAAATTTGGCATGAGACATACGAAAATACTGGAAAAACTCGTTAAGCAAATCAGTAAAAAGTGTATGATATTTTCCAAACTGTGATCTTTTTTTGAATATGTCGTGTATCCAAATTTTATGTTTTCTCTTATTTCCTCTTCTTCTTCTAACAACAAAGTAATAATGACAAGTTCTTCATCACTTTCCATTATGTCTGGCACACTACAATGTTTCCGATCGTCTACTCGCAACGAAAATGCGAATGTTACTAAAAAAAACCAACCGTGGTATCGGCAATCTGATTGCTACGGATACAGTGGACACACTACCACAAATTTATCCGTTTCATACGATCCGTCCGAGATACGTACGATCAGTATCTATGGACACGTACTTTTAATAAACATTATATTATGCCTCCGCCACGTAGCCGATGAGATTGAGACTTGCCTGGATATTATTCATTGTTGAATGAGATTTCAACCTAAACTGTTCACTACTGTTGTCGAATTCATAAGTCGTGCTCCATTCAACATTCGGGATTCAACACGTCCGCACTTCCTCGTATCATGCACAGGCTAACGGGCTGGTCGAGGGTCTACACAGAATACTCAAGGCAGCGCTCACCACGTAAGAATTGATGCATTGGCCCCAGCATTTGCCTATCGTCTTTCTGGCCTTACGTAATACTATCAAGCTAGACACCGGCTCAACACCTGCCGAGACCCTCCGACTTCCTGGTAAGCTTTTTTACGCGGCGCCCCCAGAATTAAGGTCTCCAGATTTCGTCACGACGCTGAAAACGTCGATGGCTGAACCCCGACCGTCCGCATGTTCCAATCACGACCCACGCAGCTCGACGCTGTCAGCCACGTCTTCTTCCGCATTGACGCACAATGGGGCAATATATTATCAAATTTGGCATTAAATCATGCAAGAATTGGTTTCTTTTAATAATACTTCTATGTAACATATTCTAAGGTTTAAATAAGATTGATTTATATTTTTTTAGATTCTTTGTATTTTAAATTTATATCTCCTAATACTTTTTCGAATTTCAAATCAACTCTAAATTTATTAATTAGTCCTCTAATCTTCCTTCTTTCATCAGTCCTAAACGCACTAATCACTAAAGGTATTATTTATCCATAATTATTATTACCGTAAGTACAAGACTACATCACTATAAATAAAACTCTTATCCATTATTACTCCCAACCTATTAAACCCTCATTAATTTTATTTATAATTTCAAATTGTAAACATTATCCTAATCGTCAAAATATTACTTATACAACATTTATTTTTAAACTATTAATATTAACACAATTTTATATCTGTATGATTCTAGTAATAGCACTCAGTGTGCTGAAACATTTTAATTTACAATAAATAAAAAAAAAATTTTTAAATCAAGACGGTCATCTACACTTACTAGAAACAATGAGGATATGAGTAATAAAAATATGGCTATGAGTAAATAAGCATTGTCAATACAGCCTAATATCTGTATCTTTTTTATGATTTTCGATGTTTTCCTCATTGAATATGTTGGGCTTTGGTCCTGGTTTCTCTTCTTTAGTAATTTAATGCATCTAATTAGACATCAGTATTATTCTTGTCCATTTATATCTATAAAATAGTACTTTGACAACCAATGTATATACTCTTTTTGTAAAACTCTTAGGAAACATTTTTTTTAGCCACTACTAGTGTATTGTTAGGAAATATCTGCTTGATCGGGGATCTGCGTGATTCATTTAAGCATATATCTATAGTGTCAAGGTCTTCTGTGAAAAGTAAACCAGTCCTACTATTTTTCTGAATTTTCAACAAAGACGCAGTAACTGCATCTTATTGTACAGAACATCTTTGGTTGATTTATGCTACTATCAGTTTCATCGGTAATCTAGAAAAATAGGCAACCTAGCAGTTTATAATATTAACATATTTTTTTTATATGAATTATGTGTTTAAATTTTAAAGGGACATACTTTAAGAACTGAATTACGATGTTGCGTTAAAAATTGCTTTAAGAGGCATTCAAGAAATCTTGTCTTTTTGGCTTTCTTAAGAATTTAACGCTGAGAAAAAAGTGGATAGAAAAATGCGATATAAAAAAAGATCCCGCTAAAATAGTAATGAGTAGTACAAGAGTTTGTAGTACTCATTTTAAACTCGATTGTTTCAAGAATACTGAATTAAAGAACAGATTAAAACGATACGCTGTTCCATCATTATTTTTAGATAATGATAAGAAAAAAATTACTTGTTATTTTATTTTGTATTAACTTTTTAATTATTAATGAGCATTCTATTATTATTGTTAAGGTAAATACTAGGTTTCATTTTGCATTATAATATAATACCTTTGCCCATTCTTTTATAAAGAAAAAATGTACAATATTATAAAACTTCTTACGTTTTAATATAAGAAAGCAGGTAAGTGGATGTCGCTCTGCTGTACAGTAGGTTACAAGTGGGTCATTGTATAATGTGTTTTATTAGACTTGAATTCAATGATAAAATATCATTGTATAAAAAAAACGATTCTGAGCGGAGACGGTTTGTCAGCCTGGATATTTTATATTGTTATTATTTATTTTATCATGTAAGTTGAATTAATGTTACCTTATATATAAAAATCTTGTGTCACAATGTTTGTCCGGAATGAACTCCGAAAAGAATAGACCGAAAATGATGAAATTTTTTACACCGTGTGTAATTTGGTCCAACTTAAAAGGTAGGATAGTTTTCATCGTGAGAGGAGCAACCCCGGTAAGTGCTAGACCGGGAATTTTGAGATTTCAGTTCGAAATTTTCGTTTATAAATGGTTGCCATGGGTGACGTTGTATAAAATAATTCGTTCTATAAATATAGTGAACATTTAAGTCGTTGCCACAGGAACAAATAAACAATAAAAAGACATAATCTCCGGCGCCTTTGGAGTTTCGAAACCACTAATAAACTACAAATAAAAAAAAAAAAAATTTCTAATACATAATAACAATACGAAAATGCAAAAAAAAAACAAACTAATACGCGGGCAACGCCGTGTCGGGACAGCTAGTAATATTATAATTTGTATTTGTTTCTATGGTGATAGACAAAGCGTTAGGAATTAAAATCCCATTTTTAGCGTTTTTTCGTAATTTTTCGGTTTTTTTTCCCGTGACATTAAATAATTATTGAGAAAATCGGAAAATGACGTTTCTAGAGTACATCTTGATCCAATTTGCTAAAAGTTAAGGAACTATATGTTGAAATCGAAGCACTCCTTCTGGTAGAAATTTTGTATACAGGATATAAAAAAAAAAAAAAATAAATAAACACCATTGTAAAACCAATAGCATACCAATACATTACCAATACATTCAACATTTCAATAAAAATATTATTATTTTAAATGGTAGAAAGTATTAAAATTAAATACAATTATTTCTGTTTATCTTCTATTTTAATTTTAATTGTTTTCATTATGAAATTGAATAACAACTGACAAATAATTTAAATAGTTGTGTAGGTAGGTACTTATTATATGACCGAGTATATTGACCGAGCACCGATGACGTTCCGGACATCATTTGTGGACCGGCGTTCGAGCTCCTGCCGGCGGACGCCCAAGGGAAGGATGCGATCCTGAGAGAGGCCGAAGAGCGGTTCAGGCTGTTCTACGGCATGGTGGAAAACATCCTCTCAATCAAAGAAGAAGAGGAACGAGTGCAACAGGTTGCAAACCGGCGGAATTTACTATAGTTAAGACCCGATCTGTACCGTTTGTAATATAACTCAATTTTGTTTGTAATAACAGCGGGTGGGGGATTGTCTCGCCGCTGTTAATTGTCGTGTTTGTTTTGACAATAAACGATGGGGGCTGGAGGAGAAGTACTGGGGCACCATAGTTCCTCCTCCAGTCCTCGATACCATAATAAAAAAAAAAAAAAAAAAAAGGTACTTATTATAATTAATATTCATTATATTGATATTTACTTTTTGCTGTATTTTTTTTTTAATGTACCTACCGGCGTAACGTTGGCTTTGGTATATTCATCTGTTTCGCAATACTTAAGGCCTTCCCACACTAAATACGTCGATGTCCGTTTCGATGACGTACGTCTAAAGTATACGTTCAACGCAACGTACACAGGTCCCACGTTAGGTTAGGTTAGGTTAGGTAAATGCGTTTATTGGTTATCCGTCAGCTAAAAGTTAACTATAAATTCTAATTATTTCGATCTAACCAACAACTTATCTACTAATCTTTCACTTGGGAATTGATTACAAAATTTACAATGTATTACTGGCTTATTACTGCAGTTACTGCATTACTGCATATTCCTTTATCTGATTCTTTGCTCAAATACCATTGCACGCAGGTCACTACTTTTAGTATTTACTCTAATTAGATATTTTTTAATAGGTAAGACGTCTTAACTTCTTAAGATTTAGTTTATTCAATTAAATTTTTAAAGTAAATATAAATAATAAATATGACGTTATGTACGCGATCCAAACGGCTATTGGCATTGTTATTATTAATGCGAAGAAAGAAAAAATATACATTAAAGAAAACTAGACTTTGGGTACATTCTATGAATCGAACACGATCAGAAAACGAAGAATTCAAAAAAATATGTGTTGAACTTGAATTATACCCAGATCGATATTTCAATACCTTCAGAATGAACAAAGATCAATTCGATATATTATTTACACACTTTTAAAAAACTCGCTTTCTAAAAATGAAACAAATTTTAGAAAAAGTATACCCGCTAAAGAACGACTTGTGGTCACATTAAGGTAAGATATTATTACGTATTAATTATTTTATTTTAAATTTATTATACATTAGTTATAGGTATATAATAGATACATTATTTTCTTATTCGGCATAAATCGTCCATGGGCATTAGTTATTATTATTTTTATATATAAATAAAGTTAAATAATGATTAATATCAAATATAATTATATAAACATAAAAATGTATTAGAATTAATAGAAATGTCATACATTTTGCGAAGAATAATGATTATACTCATGAAACCCATTGTCCGCGATCGACATATTACTTTGAGTCTTAAGAGGAGATAAAATCGGTGCATAAATAGTTGCTTGAAAAAGGCGAATTTGAATAATTATTTCCAAACTCAACATCAAACAAAACTTGTTGAATTTTTATTTTTGCAATAGCAATTTATTTTGGTGTCATACGTTTTTATGTCAGAAGATGTTCATCTGCATCATGTTCTTTGGAAATAATATTCACAATTTGTTCAATATTATCTTCTGGTGCTTCATTTTTACGCGTTTTAGTAGCTGAAGATCATTTATTTATACGTAATTTAATGTTATGTTCAATTTGTTCATTGCTGATTGGTTTGTTTCACCAGCCGGAGAAGTTCCATGGCAGTATGAATATATCAATAAATAATATACTCAATTTGTGTCTTATTAAATATATCAATGAATTAAATATAATTATATAACTATAAGTAATTAGGTAATAACATTATTATTCTATATATTCGTTTAACTTGTACAATTAAAAATATTATTGACAAACATTCATATTTTCATTATACTTATTGATATGCGGATATGCCATACCAAAAAAAAAAAAAATGTAAATAGTATAAGTGATCATTAAAAATATTAAAACTTACCGTCATTTTTAAGCTCATTGGATACTTCCTTCCATATTTCGTCTCTATATGTGGCATTCTTATAAGTTCCCAAACTTTTGTCATAGAGTACTGGCCTCTCCTCAACTTCAACTATAAGCTGTTCTTCCATATTTAAAAAAATATTTGTAATAATTTATTTTTTTAAGGAACTACTGGACCACACTTCTTAAAACTTAAAATATATATTACAATATATTACCTATATTATGTTCGTAATAATCGTATGACAATATTTTAATTACGGTCAATGTAACGGACTAAAATAGTCTTGTCCGTAGTCAAAGTATAGGTATCTACTATCTACTGATTACATCATTGGGAATACTGTGTTAATTACAAATTGTGAAGATAAAACTATTTAAAAATATTAATAAAATATGGTTCTATTCGAATGTCGACGCATTCAACTGATAGCAATTTTATATCGTACGTCGACGCGCCGGACGGACGTACCCGACTTTTGACGCGTCGTACCTGGTGTGCGGATTCGTATTTGAATACGTTAAATTCAAAAAGAGTAAGTTGACGTACGTCATCGCAACGGACATCGACGTATTTAGTGTGGGAAGGCCTTCATACAAGCCATTTTCTTATTGATACAAAGATCTAATGCTTTTTTCATATCTACTTTTGACCACAAACCCCTATCTGATTTTCTCTCATAATTTCGTACCATGTTTTCCTACAACAAACGTTAGATGAATTTTAATATTAATTTTTAATAACTTCAAATACAAATCTTTTAAGCCAAACTACAAGGTAGGGGCAAGTTGACGAACTCGTCGAACCCAGCGGCTACATTGGTGAAGATTGTTATTTACACCTACAGTAAAATTAAATTGCACATACCACCAGTGTAATATAATTGCTAACAACTACCACTGTCCATACATGCAAAAATAAATAGTTGTACTTACTAAGTTTATTGGTGAAGCCTTACGGAAACGGTCTTCAAATTTTTATTTTACTGCAATAAACAAACAAATGATAACACGAGCTCATGTGTTATCAATTAATCATTTTTTTCGATATAATTTATATGCATGTGTGGTGGGCCCACAGATATAAAATACTAGATAGCTAACTAGCCATAAAATATTGAAGTTAGCCGCCATATACGTGTAGGTCAATGTTTACATAATTGTCTTATCAACACAACATGATAAGAATCTTATAGTATTTGATTTATAAATTATAATTTAATATTATATTATCACCATAAAATATAATATAAAACACTTTTATATAATATTCTGTTTAATGGCTATTATGTCAATATTAAAAAACATTTTTTAAAAGAAATGCATATTTTTGTATATTTTATTAAATAACAACAGAATTACAAACCAAAGTAAAACAAAGTAAAAATGTTGCATAAAACAGCATTGAACAAGTATACAAATATACAATACATATTATTATTAATATACATTACTGATTATAAAATAATATTGTTTTTGTTAATTTCTGTCTTTGACTGACCGTGTTTAAAACGTCACTAGAAAATTGCTTACCGTATGATTGCAATCTAACGCTTAAAAATCTCTTTACAAGATGGGTGATTAAAAATATTTTATGAGGTCTGTCTAATAAACCTACATTTTCACAATTTAAGCTATTAAAAATATTAAAATCCAATGCAAATTTATTAATAACATAAAAAATAATTTTTTTTTGTAAATTGGGTACATTGATCTTTGTTAAGTTATTAGTTAAATACAAATAGTATTTCTCTGCCTCTATAATAACTTTAAATGAACTCTGTGAAGATAAAAATAAGCCACCAAGATTTTTGAAAGAAGTTAATTTAGTATACAACTGAGGTATAGGATAATTATGGTCAATAGAAGTTTGACTTAAAAGTAGTGATTGTATGCAACTAACACAATCAATATGTTTTGAAATTTTACGAACTACATACCCTGTAATATAATAAAGAATGTTTTGTTTAGCCTCACTCATGGATGAATTAGTACAATTAAGTAGGATAT
>NW_021771190.1:5783-6622 GCF_005508785.2 Acyrthosiphon pisum | reverse complement strand
CCCATAAAAATTTAATTTGAGTTTTTTATAGACATTTTTTTTTTGGTAAAGGTAGATTATCCTATAAGGAATCTTGTATTACATTTTAAAATCTTAGATTTAAAAAGAAAAATTTTTATGAATTTATAACTCGAAATAATTTGCAAATTTTCGTGATTTTTCCATATTTTGTCATTTTTTGAACTTTAAATGCTTAAAAAAAAAAACTGTGACTAACGATTTTTAATATTTTTCATCTGCCTTTGAAACAATATACTAGGAGCCTTCTATTAAATTGTCAAGCTTTTTTATCCAACAAATAAAATTTTATTGATATTTTTAGAAAAAAAACTAAAAAAAAATGGAAAATAAAAATGTCCGTAAAGAGCTCAAAATACATCAAAATATTTTGAAAATGTTATGGTGTATAGAAGATGCTAAGATAAATATTCAGTCAAAATTTCATGTATCTACGGTCATTTTTTTTAAAGTAACACCAAAAACCAAATTAAATTTTGTGAAAAATCGATTTTGCGTAAAAATTCCCGTTTTTCCTTAATTTTTCTTTTGTTTTTCCCGGCGCTTTTGAAAACCACTGGGAAATTTAAATTTTGACCTCTTCAATGCACCAACGATATTCACTTTCTGATCGAACAAGATACTGAAGTTGAAAATCGTAGCATTATTTCGACTACTTATCGTGTACACAGACACAAAAAAAATAAAAAAATGAAAAAATATAAAATAAAAAAACACACATCATTGTAAAATCAATACATTCATCGTTCCACTCAGAATCTAAAGGTATGTAATACACAAAAAAAAATTTTAATTAAAAAAAATCATTATTGGTAAAATCA
>NW_021771190.1:5091-5733 GCF_005508785.2 Acyrthosiphon pisum | reverse complement strand
AAAAAAATAAAAAAATGAAAAAATAAAAAATAAAAAAACACACATCATTGTAAAATCAATACATTCATCGTTCCACTCAGAATCTAAAAGGTATGTAATACACAAAAAAAAATTTTAATTAAAAAAAAATCATTATTGTAAAATCAATACATTCATCGCTCCGCTCAGAATCTAAAAAACGTGGGTAAATGGATGACGCTCTGCTGTACAGTAGGATATAAATGAGTCACTGTAATGGATGGTATTAAATTTGAATTCAATGATATAATAATATAATATCATTATTTTAAACGAAAAACGATGTTGAGGGAGACAGTCAGTCAGTGTAGGATATTTTACATTTTATATTATGTTTATTTATATTGTTTTAACTTATTATTAATACGTGGTAGCCGGTAAGTTGAGTTAATATTATAAAATCAGTATTCTTGGTTATTCACAATAACAATAAAAAAAAACTATGTTTACCTATGTTTATTTTTTATATTTTTTTGTTTACAGAATCAAATTATACTTACTTACGTCTGACTGATCATAATTATAGTTCCCATCGTCGCTTCTTTTACAAATAATAAGAAAAATATATATGTATTATGAAAAACATAATTATAGTTATCATCTATTAAATTAATAAAATAAAAA
>NW_021771190.1:4234-4991 GCF_005508785.2 Acyrthosiphon pisum | reverse complement strand
AAAATTAATGCGGTCTTGGCCGAATTTGATCGAAACAGTCAAGGCACCTAGCTATGACGAGTGACGACTTATAAGCAACAGTGGCGAACCCAGGGGGGTGGACACCGGGTCCGGACCCCCCCCCCCCCTTGGGTTATGTCATAGTTTTATTTTTATTTTTAAAAGTTTCCGTAAAATGTTCATCGAAATTTATTGATTAGTTTTATTATTACTTATTAGTTATTAGATTAGATTTGGACATTAGGTATTTTGTTGATAACACATCGAATCCGATAATAATTAATTGACATACATTGTAAATATAAATTTAAAAAAGGTGGGCAAGTGCCGCAAGTGGATGTCGCTATGCTGTACAGTAGGTTACAAGTGGGCCACTGTATAATGGATGGTATTAAATTTGAATTCAATGATTTAATATCATTGTATAAGAAAAACGATTCTGAGCGGAGACGGTATGTCGGTCTAGGTATAAGACATATTATACACTTATATCTATGGCAGGGGTCTCCAAACTTTTTTATTGAAGGGCCACAAAAAATATCAAATGCTCTTTGCGGGCCAAAAGTTTATTAACACATATAATTTTTAATTTTATGAAAATATAGGTATACAAATATAAGTTAACTTTAAATCTTTTTATAAAATATTGTCTACAATGTAGAATTGGTATAAATTTAAATGATAATAATAATATATACATTGTAATTTTAATAATTTTTTTTTTAATGAGAGGTATGAAATTGATGTTTTTCTGCTA
>NW_021771190.1:0-4184 GCF_005508785.2 Acyrthosiphon pisum | reverse complement strand
TTTTACAAAAACACGCTTGTTTAAGTACCTTATTTGATCAGAATATTGTCTTTTGGATTTGGATAAATCAACATCTTTATTCTGATGAAAACCGTGTACGACAAAGTGATCACGAGTCATTTCATTACATATCCATAACGCAGGGTCTTTATCGAAAAATACATTGTTATTCTTATGATTTGATTCAAACGCATCATTGCTTACAGAAATACATTTATCAATATTCACACTATCAACTATTTTTTCAACAATATTTGAATTTTCAAAACTACTACTGGTGGTGTCATACACTTGGCCATCTACTCTATCAACTGATTCGTCAAAAACAATGTTTAAATTTTTAGAAGTACTATTACCAGTATTACTTATATTATCGATAATTTGTTCAGAATATTTTGAATACTCTAATTCATTTATAATGTCATTTATGATGTCATTTATAATATTACTAGTCTGTTCAGGAGTGTTCAAATTTGCAAAAGGAATTTCACCAGAGTCATTCACAGAACAGTCAGTTTTTAATTCGGATATATTTGAACAATTTTCATTAGAAGTAAAAAACGAATCCAATTTTTTTGTTTGACTTAATACTTTTTGTTGTATTTCATTTTTTTCTTTTGATAATCGTTTGTACTGAGCACCACTTAGTTTAGTCCTTTTCATATTAATTATGCAGTATTATACTTTCAAGACTTCGAAACTAAATTTACAAAAAAAAAAAAATGTCAATGATGTGTCAAATACTGTACCAGATAATTCTGAACATGTTAATGTTATAACTTCATCAAAAACGGTAATACCTTCCACAAATAATAAAGGACAGAAAAAAAATGAAACACCAAACCCTAGTATGCTTATAATGTCTATACAATTTCATTTTTATTTGTATTTTCATAATATTTAATATAGATATTATGAATAAAGGTCTTTTTTGTACGCTGCTGCAGCGCTAATATAGAAAAGACATCAATAATTAGAGAATACTATTTGGTATACTTTTATTTTTATTTGCATTTAGTTTTTAATTTTCATATGTTAATTTCAATTAATTAGGTGCTATAATATAATGTACCATGTACCTAAATCATACTATAAAAAGTTTATTATTTATCATTATTTTTTCTTTTTGTACACTGCTGCAGCGCTAATATAGAAAAGACTTCTAATTAGTGCATAATATTTGTTATATTTTTTTATTTTTATTTGCATTTTGTACTTTTTTAAAATTAATTTCTTATTAATATTATTACTATAAAAAATCAATATTATAATATAGATATTATAATAAAGATTAATCTTTGTGTATTGGTATTGTTATAACTATGTTATTATAATATACTTATAGTTTACTATTATGGTAGAAATATTGAATAAATATCATAATTTGTATATACTACAGCTATGTTATTGATATCTTAGTATCTTACAGATATATTTTGTAAACAAAATCAATATTCATAAAATAAAGATTGAATATATGTGAGATATGTCATGTAATATATGTCAGTTATGAACTTTTGGTTCATAAGACATACATTCAATATCTCATTGATATCCAAAATTTTTCTACAGAGCCATTTTAGATATTTAACGGATATTAATATAAAAAAATAATTATACATAAAATATTTATTAAATATCCCTTTGCTATATGGGTAGCGGGTGCACTATTTATTTAGAAGCTTAAATAAAATAATAATTAAATATTTACCTTATCGGAATGACTAGGCTTGGCTACTACTCGCGTACGTTGTCAACGTTAAAATGAATTTAAAATAAATAAAAGTTTTACGTTTATTCACGGATATAGATACTATGGTTACTGGTTGCACAACGACTAACGAGCAATAATATGACGGTGCCAAATGTTCTTATCAAGTTACATATATACATATTATATAGTATCCATACAAAAAAAGTCGCGACATACTACTATACTAGCGCTCCACAGTGGCTAGGTAACCAGGGTTGGTTACCGTAACTTAGTAGTTAGTAGTGGTTGTAACTTGTAGAGGCGCCCGTGAAACGCGACTTTTTGTCAGACTTGATAAGAACATTCGGTGCCGCATCGGCAACGATCGGCGACAGTCGTCGTTGACCTTCGTGCATACGGAGCGACCGCAGCAAACAATGTGTTTACGTAATAATGATAATTCATTAGCAATTCATTAGCAGTGTTTGTATGACCCGCTGTATTCACGTTGCCGAGTGGTGGGAGAAAATTCGGCCGGCAGCTGTCGCGACCGTCAGTATCGATGCGCGGTTTACGTATGGACTCTCGTGGCACGGACTATAATCGTGGTAGACAATTAATGGCAATAAGTACAATATTATTGTTATCTTTTCCGATAACAGTTATATTTTTAGAAAACACTCATACATTTGTTTCACATGAACTTGTTAAACGGCATGTCATATGTATCAATAATCAAAAGTCAAAACATATTAATTTATAAAATGTATTGAAATAATTTTTCCAAGTACCTACCTATCTCCCCATCTCTTGATTATAAAAATAAGCCGCCTCCCCCAAAAAGCCGCCTCCCTCAAAAAGCCGCCTCCCCCAAAAAGCCGCCCTAGGCTCTAGCCTCATAGCCTGCCCCTAAATACGCCACTGCTCATATGGGCTAACTCAAATTAATAATTCAGCCACCACATCTTACTCAACTCGTCATAGGCAAACGCCTGACACGAGTATATAGGCACCTCGCCGTCATACAAGCAATGCAATGCAATGCCTATTAAGTCAGTTGCCTCGATTGCACGAGTATCTCCGCCGCACGTTCATCAGTTGCTGCCTCGTATTAACGAGTGTCTCCGCCGCACGTTCTTCAGTTGCCGCCTCGTACCCAGGTATTTGCTGCTATGTGACCACTCTATAATTTGTCCGTTTATTTGAGGTTTGAAGTCAGTAAAACCTCTAGGGCGGTTAAACATAACTGCCACTGATTTCTGAACGTTGACTTTTAGTTTCCATTTTTGGAACCAGGCAATTGCTATGTCAATCCGTTTTTGGAGCTGGATGGCTGCTCTTGAGGGGTTGCGGTTGGTGGTGGTTAACAGAGTGTCATCAGCAAAGAGCGAGAGTGTGGCGTTACTGTTTAGAGGTATATCATTTGTGTATGCGGAATAGAGAAGCGGAGAGATGCAGGAGCCTTGCGGGATGCCTGCTCTTATAGGTTTGGCGCTGGATGTTTCGTTTTCTACTCGTACAATGAAGCTTCGGTCTTTTTGCTTTGCTTTGCAATGGGAGCCAAGGAAAAACGCCAGCTGTGTTTGTAAGTGTCAGGTGGTGCCTATAACTTATGTTTGAATTTTTAATGGCTGATTGTCAGGATGTGGAGTATATTATTGTAATTTCGCAAAGTTGATTGGTCTTGGTCGGCGTGTGAGTAATTGAGGAGCTGGTGATGTTCCAATGTCGCGGATGTGGGCGAATGTTGATTGGGCATTTCTGTGATAAAATACCCTGGCCGCTAGTTCTGCTTCGTTTCGAAGTGAGTTTATGGGTGGATTTAAGATGGCGTTATTTCTGGTGAAGAAGCGGGCACCTGTGATTGTACGGATCGCCACGTTTTGGACTGCTTCTATATTTGCCCAGTTAGATGCACTGATGAGAGGACCCCACGCCGAAGAGGCATATAATAAAATTGGTTTGATATATAATTTATAAATTGAGAGTCTAGTCGGCATTGGGATGGGTGATCTGCTGTTTAGTATCGGGTATAGTGCCCCTCTTGCTTGCTTAGCCTTCCTAATGCAGACCTTGACGTGATCATTTAGGCGCAGGGCTTTGTCTAGTGTGACGCCGAGATAGGTGGTCTTGTTTTTCCAGTCGATTGCTTGGCCTAGTATTTGGATTTTTCGCGCGGTTACTTTTCGGCTGGTTCCGAAAAGTATGCATACCGTTTTTGAGGGTTCAGTTTTAAACGCCATTTTTGAATCCAGTCGGTTGTCGTGGTGATTTGGCGTTGAAGACGGATTATGGCGAAGTTTTTTGACGTGTTACTAGAGTAGAACATGGTGTCGTCAGCAAACAATGAAGTAGTAACATGAGGTGAGGATGTGAGATCATTGATGTAAAGGGTGTATAATAGGGGAGAACGGCATGATCCCTGTGGAACTCCTGCTTCGATTGTTCTGAGGGTTCATTTTAGGTCGGAGATTTGTATTCTGAAGTTCCG
>NW_021771189.1:22197-23602 GCF_005508785.2 Acyrthosiphon pisum | reverse complement strand
TAACTCACGGATATTGCTGGTAATGATGAATATTTATTTTGAAATACGAAATTATGTTGTCCGGTACAATAACGGACTGACAGCTATCACAATGACAATATAAAATAATAATAATTGTTGGATCACAATGATCCGACGACTCTCTGGTAACAATAATAATAATAATAGTTTTAATCCACACAATTGTGGATGTGCAACATCAATAATAATTTAATAGATAAACAAGAAAAACAGCAACAACACAATTTTGGTTATTTCGAAGTTGGTAATTTCGAAAAAAAATTAATAACAGGGTCTTGAATCTTCTCACTACCACAACACGTAGGTATAATATCATAGTTTTCAATAGACTAATTTCAAGTTATTCATAGACTTGCGCGATCCTATTCACACTGTTTTATTTGGTACTTCGGTATTGATTTAGGTATAAGTTAATAATAGTAATAATATGATATCATAATAATAATTACGAAATAACGTTATAATATTGATTTCTTTTTGCAAAATTATAGTTAAAATATCTACTTCATTCCTAATCGTAATATAAATAAACTAGCTGCCAGTGTGCCTCGATTACGGGCGTTGTGGAAGCCGCCTCCGGCGCCTTCGTGGTGGTCAAGTGAAACTCGGACGCCCGTTGGACTCGCTGATAGAGGGTACCGATTTTGGAGACACAGTAATGATAGTGCCTTAGGTAGTCGGAGGTGATTTGGTGATAAGAATTCGTGATAAGACCTGGCTCTTTGGCGGTCTTGTTTAAAAGTTGAGTGTCTAGAAATCTCCCATGGTTCATGGAAATCGGCAATACAATGATAGGTATGATACGATCCCCCAGCGTATGTCCGATGCTTTTTCGTATGTGTAAAAAATGTGAAACCGAAAACCGTGGTGGAGTGTCTAGCAAGTCAGTCACCTGAATTCTGAAGTGAAAATCGATTAACTTTGAAGTTGGCCACCTATGTGTGCTACAGTAAATCAGGTGGGCAGGTATTACAGACATTTAGCGGCTATAGCCTATGAGTGAAACTCGATTACCGTCTACCTTTATGAATGATGAACAGTCCGACTTCGTTGTAGTTCTACAACTGTACTCGTAGTAGAATGATAATGATGTAGTCGATTATGTGATTATACGATTTGTGTTATGGCCATGCGCCCATGCCTACATCAATAAAATAGGGGGTAGTGTGCCGGAATGGGGAAAAGAGAAAGACTGCTTTTTATTATTGTCTCTCATTCTGGCATAGGTCATATCATGAATTAGATATATTCATGATAAGCACAAATGGCCTATCCATTATTTAATATCTATGTTTATGGATGGCTGATAATGATCAGTGATAGCGCTTGGTGGTTTGGCGGGAATGTTTAAATCTTTTAACTTTCGGTGTCAGTGCTGTTTCCC
>NW_021771189.1:18486-22097 GCF_005508785.2 Acyrthosiphon pisum | reverse complement strand
AATAACTCTGACTATTGCACCATGGATTGGATATATACCGCACGTTGAGTCCGGGAGGGAGACTGCCTTTCGAGCCGTGCAAGTCTGCCTGGGTAGGTCTTGCTCCGGCGCCGAGAAGGCAGTGAATGATATCGGTTCAACCGGTGCTTTGCCCTTTTATACTCATCGCGAGGTGGCAACGGCGTACTGCCAGGCGATGGATAAAGCAGTCGTTGCGACCGGTCGAACGATGTACAAAGCTGGACAAAAATAAGAGGGACAATTAATAACAATTTTAATGAGGTTGATAAATATTTGGGTTGTACAGATAATGATAATTTAGATAAGAATAATTTAAGTGTGTATATATATTCGTGGAAACAGGTATTATAAAACACTTTTTCAAAAGAAATCTGATTTCATATCGAATTGAGTAATAAAAAAAAAAAAAAAACAATATATCAATAGATTTTTAAGTTGCAAATAATCATAAACAATATCTACATTATATATTATAACAAGACAATTCTAGCTTGGACTTAGTTGTATGTCTTAAAATATTTATTTTTTTTAAAGTATATCTATATATAATTAAATGTAACATGTATAAATCTAATATGTATTATAACCCTTTGAGTCACACGTTAATTTTTTTTTTTCAATTCAAATTTCTTTATTAAAATATCAAAATATAACATTATCATATTATAAAAAAAAATAAAAAAAATTTTTTTTTAAACACTTTTTAAAAAAACTGGTGGTTTTACCATAGAACCACTATGAAGGTAAGTAAAACAGATTATTTTGTATGAAAAGATATAAAACAGTTTTTTTCATTTGTCAAACACAAGCCAATTTTGCAGGACATACATTCCCATTTGGTTCTGTGGGGCTTATCTTTAGTACTGCAATTGTTGCATCTTCTTGAAGAACAAGATTGTGGGAGATGACCTACATTTGAAAACCGTTGTTCTATGGGAATTTTTGGTTTAAACAAGTTAATTTTTTTATGAAGTTGTTTTCTCCCTTTGGGTGATGTACTTGGTAGCCCAACTAATCCAGCTACTACTGCAAGTCTAAATTGTTTTATATTCAATGTAGAACCCTGACTGCTTTCTCTAAACAGAATAAATGCATTTACTACCGATACATCCAAAAAATGAAAAAAGATGCGGTGCCACCATTTTTGACTCTTCCTGTCAATTTCATAATAGGATTTTAACATGTCAGCATAATCAACATAACCCATATGAGTATTATAATTTGTAACTGCTAGTGGGCATGAAATACTTATAGTTGATCCATCTTTATTTTTTCTTGTACACGATGAAATATCATCAGGATTGTGAAAGTTTGACAACAGTTGAATACAACGGTTGTCTCGCCACTTCAACCATGACACTCCTGTTGTAGAAACACGTCCTTCACTATCACCTTTCTTTAATTTTTTATCTTGAATTTGTATTTTTGGTAGTCCTTTTCTGTTAGCTCGAACAGTGCCACAAGCATATATTCCATCTTGTAACAATTCTTCCATTAGTTCAAGTGATGTAAAAAAATTGTCAAAATAAACATTATGATATTTTCCTTCTATATTCATAGTCAAATCTTGGACAACTCGTTTTCCTAAAGTTGTTTCTACTGAATCTGTTTTTCCCGTGTAAATTTGAAACTCACATATATAACCAGATTCATCAGCACGAATCCACACTTTGTAACCACGTTTTATCGGTTTCATTGGCATGTATTGTTTAATTGAATTTCTGCCTTTGAAACGATAAAGTTTATCATAATTTATATCATTTCTATTTGGTCGAAAATTATTATCAGATAAATGCATATGAGATAAAAACCAAGAGAATCTATTTAAAGGTATGAAATATGAAATGTATTCATCCCTGAGTTGAGGGATTGATGACCAATAATCTTTATACGAAGGAAGTTTTTTAATACCCATAAGCAAATTGATTGCCAAAAATGTCTTCATTGACTGAGAAGTAGCAGGCTCAAATGGTTTTTGTTTTTGGTGTGCATAAAAATTGGTTTGAAAAACCAGATAATCAATAAAGCTTTCAGGAAAAATTAAATAAAAATAACTGAGTGGATCTCCAAGCCCTGGTGGTAAATTAGGCCCACCTTTTCCTTGGAATGGTAATGGATCTGTCATCAAACCATGCTCTTCCCATATGCCTTCCACATTTTCAATTCTGTCAGCCAAAGGTACATTATCTGGATCATACATATTGCACCTCATAGGAGTGTTCTCACAGATGGCCTAAGACACAAGTTTTATTTATTTTTAAATAGCAAAATTTACAATTCAAACATTTTATTTTTTATATAATTACAATACATTATATTATATCAAATATCAATATAATTGAATATATATTATATAATATATATATATGTATAATAATAAAATATATACTACAATTATATATTGCAGTAAAAACTAAATAATTGCATGTATAATGTATATAATATTTATATAAATAAAATGTAGGTACTCACAATATCATTGTCAATGACAATATCTTCAACATTTTGAGATTGAACATACTCAAAAAGTCAAAACTATAGTCTTCATTGTAAGTAACTGGATCAAAACTAGATGGTATATTTATGACAATTACATCATTCAGTGTGTTTTGGTTATCCTAAATTGTGCAATCACTTTGATATAACAAAGGTTTAATAAAAACTAATTAATTTTATAATTATTTACTTCAACTGTGTACTCATTTTCATCTTTATCTAATAAATCATAACAGATTGAATCATCACTTGGAATACTTTCAAAAATCTCAAATAGTTCATCTTGAGATAATTTCTCTATATTTATTTTGTCAAGGCTCATAGTGGTTTCTACCGAAACCACCTAAAAAACAGTTATTTTAAATAACAAAATAGAAATAAATATGAATTATGACGATAAAATATTGTTTTTAGTGTACTTACTTTGCAATTTATAACCAAAGTTCGGGCTTTGCAGGCGTACAGAAGGCTAATTCAAAAGAAATGTAACCACAACATTTGCATAGACAAAAATTACATATTCACAACAAATAATTAATTATCAATTAATTGCGTATACGTTAAAAAATAGTGTGTCAAGTCTTGTATTCATAGGGATGATATTGACATATTGTTCACATAATATCTGAAGAGAAAAATTATATCAGCGTAAAAACATATAATTCAGTTGAACTGTGTGTAATGACTATAATGATGATATCAAAGGCGCGTTTATCGTGACGGTCTCTGTCTGTCTACCTGTATTCACTATCGATCTCTCTCATACGAAGCTTTCGCGTTATCGCGTAATTGTCGATACGATCGGCTTCGTACCTAATTTAGTGGAGTGATGGAAAATCCGTTTTTTTGTTCGAGAGGACACATATAATCTTATAAGTTTAATTATTAATTAATAATACCTAGTTCAGTTCACTGTAAAACTAACAGCACACTATTGAAACTGGCAAACGAAAATTAACCATGTCGCACGTGTGTAAGACGGAGACAGCATAATATTATATCTCAAGAGGATATCAGAGCACTACCTATTTGTTTTCTCTCTCTAGCCCATATAGATAGAACGCATTTACGCAGAATCATTTTTTCTATGTTTT
>NW_021771189.1:15054-16105 GCF_005508785.2 Acyrthosiphon pisum | reverse complement strand
GACATAATAATATAGTCAATAAAAATTTGATGCTATCAACTGCGTCTATGGTCATAACAGTGTAAGACAAATACAATCTGTCACATAAAAATATTACTGATATCTTAGTAGTGGTATGGGTAAAAAGAACTAATGAGTTGTTCAAACAGTACAAATTTATTAAACATGAAACTGCGTTTTGAAGTCGTTCATAAAAGCAAACATAACATAATAGACAAAACATTATTACAAATGAAATATAATTTGATATAAAAATATATATTTTTTTTTTTTAATTTTAACCAAACGTTTGACTTTAGTTAGTAATATAATATAATATAATTTACCAAAAAATAATTACAGATTGAATACAAATAAATTGTTATAAATCAAACAAAATCATATTTAAATTATTATACTAATAACATCACATGTTTATAAAATCATACATATTGAATTGTGTTTAAAAGTTATTGGTACATATATAGGCATAATATAAAAACAAAATCCTAAGTATCCTAGTGATTTTTCTTTAAAAATTTTAACCAAACGTTTGTCATTAGTTAGTAATATAATATAATTTACCGAAAAATAAATACAGATTGAATACAAATTAATTGTTATAAATCAAACAAAATCATATTTAATTTATTATACTAATAACATCACATATTTATAGAATTGTGTTTAAAAGTTATTGGTATATATATATAGACATAATATAAAAACAGAATCCTAAGTATCCTAGTTTTTTTTTTTTCATAATTGTAATTGATATTAGTTATTATGAATATATATATATATATAATATAATTTACCAAAAAATAATTACAGGTTGAATACAAAAAAATTGTTATAAATCAAACAAAATCATATTTAAATTATTATACTAATAACATCACATGTTTATAGAATTGTACATATTGAATTGTGTTTAAAAGTTATTGGTACATATATAGGCATAATATAAAAACAAAATCCTAAGTATCCTAGTGATTTTGCTTTCAAAATTTTAACCAAACGTTTGACATTAGTTACGAATACACCGTTAAGTGTAATTGCATCCAGAGAG
>NW_021771189.1:4464-14954 GCF_005508785.2 Acyrthosiphon pisum | reverse complement strand
GTCACATGTCCGGTGCTTTATTTTCATTTGTGGAACAATGTAAAGTTAAAAACCGTGTTGGATTGTCTAGTAGATGCAAGTAGATGCCTCATGTGATGTTCGATGTACGTCCACCGAAGTCACCTAGGTAGGTACTCCGAGTGCGTCGATCGCGTACAATATTCAACAGTATATCAGGTATATGCATTGCAGATAGGTACTTTAGTTTAAATGTTACAGCCAATATCAACAAATTTAATATGAATCGTACGTGGTCATACCTTGCGTATACGTTAAAAAAATAGTGTGTCAAGTCTTGTATTCATAGGGATGATATTGACATATTGTTCACATAATATCTGAAGAGAAAAATTATGTCAGCATAAAAACGTATAATTCAGTTGAACTGTGTGTAATGACTATAATGATGATATCAAAGGCGCGTTTATCGTGACGGTCTCTGTCTGTCTACCTGTATTCACTATCGATCTCTCTCACACGAAGCTTTCGCGTTATCGCGTAATTTTCGATACGATCGGCTTAGTACCTAATTTAGTGGAGTGATGGAAAATCCGTTTTTTTGCGGACAGGCTGTATGATCGGTGACGGACGTCGGACATATTTCATTTAACATTTGGACGCCGTTGAAGTAAGTAAACGTATTTAATTGCTTATTATACCATCTTATACTGGCCTTATGTCTCGATTTTTTTTTTTCATCTTATGTTTAACTTGCTTGAGTAAAATGATTTATGCTCAAACACTTTTTAATACTTATATTATAATATATATAATATATTTAATTCCATCTCGATCAATATTTAAACACACCTTCGTGAAATGTCGTTTAATTGTTTATGATGACGGAATGTATTACTGGGCACGTGTCATTTGAATGAATGTAAATCGTATTCCGTGGTAAATTTTAGTTAACCAGATTAAATAGTGTGCTGTTCTTTATTGGTTTTTATAATTATTTTAGAAAATAATTTGTGCATACACATAGCTCGTTTAAAAATTAAAATGTCGTAAAAAGTCGATCGTGAGGACACATATAATCTTATAAGTTTAATTATTAATTAATTATACCTAGTTCAGTTCACTGTAAAACTAATAGCACACTATTGAAACTGGCAAACGAAAATTAACCATGTCGCACGTGTGTAAGACGGAGACAGCATAATATTATATCTCAAGAGGATATCAGAGCACTACCTATTTGTTTTCTCTCTCTAGCCCATATAGATAGAACGCATTTACGCAGAATCATTTTTTCTATGTTTTTAAGTAATCTTAGAGTAATATTACCCATCACAAAAAAGATAGAGAATAATATTTTTGAGGGAATGACATATCGATTTGTCTAAATATTGTCTCAAAACAATTTAAATTTACAACATTTTTTTGCTTATTTTGAAAGTCGAATACAAAGTCATCAAATAACAATAAAATATAAAATCGATATGTCATTCCCACAAAAATATTATTCTCTATCTTTTTTGTAATGTGTGATTTTACTCTAAGATTACTTAAAAACATAGAAAAAATGATTCGTTAATGAACGCGTTAATGCGTTTTGTCTATGTTGCGCGTGGACCAGAGAGAGAAAACAAATGGTGCGCTGACATCCTCTTAACTGGGCCACGTGGCACGTCTTCTGTATAATATTATGTGATTTAAAACTCAATTGTTTGTTGAAATAACTATACCTAATATTCTATGATTAGGCAGTGTAGGTCATGTGTTCTAATTTGCGTAGCCAAAAAATTGTGTTCGTTAACCCACTACCAATATTCGATAACCGTCGCGTATAACGCTTTTACAATTATATTTTTCATTATAATTATGTTTGACTTGCGCGGGTGAAATATGATTGATGTTCAAACAATTTTTAATACTTTTATAGTATTAGATATTTAAATACCACTTTGTACATAATTATTATGATATTAAAGTGTTTGTGATGCCGGAATATTTTACTCGGCACGTGTGCATTTAAATGAGAGCAAATTGTACTCTATCACATGTGTTGTCTCAGTCTTACACACGTACGACGTAGGTAGTAAATTTTAGTTGACCAGATTAAATAGTGCGCTGTTCGTTATTGGTTTTTCATAAATATTTTTATATAAGTATTAAGAAAATTAGCTGAGTTTCATTAATTTATATCTTACACATACAGCCATATACCTAACTTAAAATATCGTAAAAAGTCGATCGAGAGAACACAGATAATCTCCTTAGTATAGTTTTATTATATTTAATAATAGGTCAATTCATTGTAAAACTAACATGAATGAACGAAAATGATTCATTATCCCTTATATAAGTTATAGGTACTCTATGATTACTGTAGGCCTCGTGTCCCGGTTTAGTTTTGTTTTCGGTGATTTGTATGATTTGTATGTGTTATTATTAACATTGTTTGTCCAAAAGATGTTTGTGCTATGTCACCTCAGTTTCGTTGGACGTATGTATAGTGTATAAGTTATACCGATCTCATGTTTGGGGGGTTTGTTTTTTTGTATTTAACGACGACTGGTTTGCTTAAATGATCATTTTCGTGCCAGGTATAATTGGCTCTTCAAGCACACTAATTAAAATATTTTCCGCTCTTCAATTCTTTTATGCGACCAAACCGACGCGGGGCAGCAGTAGAATTGTATATATCTGGGAAAATGATAAATATTAAATTTAAATTTGTTTTGTTTTTGAAATGTAGAATGAAATTCCATCAAACGGTTCAATTAACTTTTAATGGTGCTGGTGTGCGGGTGTTTACGGCACCCGTATACCAAAACCAGAACAATCATACCTTCAAAAAGGGGGGCAAGGTGTCCAAAAGACGTGAGTAGATTTATACTATAACTACGATTTCCGATTAAGTGCTATTACTAATAGGTGTATGGTCCATTTTCTGTTACAGGTTGTTATAAGTGTGCCCGATATGGGCACATTGCCCGGCAATGTCTCGGTGAGTGTGTACATTTCGTGTGTATTGTAAAGCATTTGTTTTGATAATAATTATTTTTTCAGCCCCCCGCAAGCCTAAAGGCAACGCCGCTAAGGAGCTGGTCAGTCTTCCACCATCACCACCTCAAGTTGACCAAATGGAGGTGATTCAAGAGGAGGCGGTGGTGGTGGAAGAATCACCCAAAGTTGGCGTCAACGTTGAGCAGCTTGCTGGGATGGTGTCCAACGTTGACGTCAGCAATGATGTAAGTAAAGCTAGCTTAAAATGTTTGTGTATTTTGATTTTAACAATCATGTAATTTGCAGGATTCACAGCCTTCCAGCTACGAAGAATGTAAGCATTCAATTGGAAACTTCACTGCATACCAAATTGTGTTTACATTTAATTTATTTTTTGTTTTTCAGCTGAATAAAAACCATTTTTTTTCCCCATTAATTTGTTTTTTATTTATATGTTAGTTTCTAGCCTATGTCTAAGGTACATTAGATGAACGTGTATTATATGTGTAGGTACTTAAATGGTGAAGTAGGTAGGTATGCTAATATATATCAAGTTTGGTATTGTTGATATTGACCATCCATCCAAATTAGGACATCGCAACCAAACGTTTGTGCTCAAAAAGTTATGAAATCACACAACAGTTTTGTCTAATAATATCTAATAATAAAAGTTAGAAAGCTGTATGAAAATGTATAATATTTTTTTTATAAAAAAAAAAAAAAAAAAACAATTATGTACACAGGTGAAAACCTAAAACTGATTAATAGAATTATTATAAGTGTTTAATAATATCATATAAACGAACAGGTATTTATTTATTACATTATATATATATATATATATATGATTATTAATTATACAGATACAGATATTACAAATTAAATTGTGTTTAAAAGTTATTCATAAACACAAACATATCACGAAAAATCATAAAAAAAATGTTAGTAACTATAGCATAGGTCTTAACCATATGCGCAATTTGGGTTAAATTTATGGGTGTGCTAGATTTATGTCGACTTAAGTGTTCAGGGGGGCCTGCCCCCGACACCCCCCTTCTTTTCATACAACTTAATTTTTTACACCTTCACATTAATCTGAATATAAACAGTAACCTATAAAATAATACACTTTTATCTATATTATTATTCTTATAGGTACCTATGAATAGGTAATAATGAATTATTATTATTATGAAAATTATAAGGTATTGGAAATAAATGTTTCCAAATACCTATGACATAATAATATAGTCAATAAAAATTTGATGCTATCAACTGCGTCTATAGTCATAAGAGTGTTAAGACAAATACAATCTGACACATAAAAATATTACTGATATCTTAGTAGTGATATGGGTAAAAATAACTAATGAGTTGTTCAAACAGTACAAATTTATTAAACATGAAACTGCGTTTTGAAGTCGTTCATAAAAGCAAACATAACATAATAGACAAAACATTATTACAAATGAAATATAATTTGATATAAAAATATATATTAGGCTATTTTTTTTTTTTTAATTTTAACCAAACGTTTGACTTTAGTTAGTAATATAATATAATATAATTTACCAAAAAATAATTACAGATTGAATACAAATAAATTGTTATAAATCAAACAAAATCATATTTAAATTATTATACTAATAACATCACATGTTTATAAAATTATACATATTGAATTGTGTTTAAAAGTTATTGGTACATATATAGGCATAATATAAAAACAAAATCCTAAGTATCCTAGTGATTTTTCTTTAAAAATTTTAACCAAACGTTTGTCATTAGTTAGTAATATAATATAATTTACCGAAAAATAAATACAGATTGAATACAAATTAATTGTTATAAATCAAACAAAATCATATTTAATTTATTATACTAATAACATCACATATTTATAGAATTGTACATATTGAATTGTGTTTAAAAGTTATTGGTATATATAGACATAATATAAAAACAGAATCCTAAGTATCCTAGTTTTTTTTTTTTTCAAAATTGTAATTGATATTAGTTATTATGAATATATAATATAATTTACCAAAAAAATAATTACAGATTGAATACAAAAAAATTGTTATAAATCAAACAAAATCATATTTAAATTATTATACTAATAACATCACATGTTTATAGAATTATACATATTGAATTGTCTTTAAAAGTTATTGGTACATATAGACATAATATAAAAACAAAATCCTAAGTATCCTAGTGATTTTGCTTTAAAAATTTTAACCAAACGTTTGACATTAGTTACGAATACACCGTTAAGTGTAATCGCATCCAGAGAGACCACGTGGAGGTTGTCAAACTTTCTCTCCGCACAGAGTCACAAAGACCCCAGGGGGAGGGGGGGGGTCACAAAGACCCCGGGGGAGGTCACATAGACCTCAGAGGATCACATATTTCCCCTAAGTGAACATTGTATAATTATATTAATTATATAACTACCTGTAGTCGCGTCAGAGAACTTCTGCGTACACGATATTCTTGGTGACGAATCGACCATTTCCATCGCAGTACATGCCGACTCTGACGGATTGCGCGTCCCTCACTCTTGAAAACGCAACATACAGCTGTCCATGGCTGAAGGCGGGTGACGGCAGAAGCAAACCGACTCGGTCGAACGTTTGACCCTGAGACTTGTTGATTGTCATGGCAAACGACAACCGTACCGGGAATTTAATCCGCTTCATTTGAAAAGGCAAATCGTCTTCCTCACCGGAAGTCAACGCAACGGCGGGTAAGATGATGTCGTCCTGCCCGTCGTTGGCGCTGGACAACTTCCTCGCCTTGAAGTTGTGTGGCCGCAGTTCAGTGACCACCAACCTCGTCCCGTTGCAAAGTTGTCTTTTCGGATCAATGTCTCTCAGTAACATGACGATCGAACCGACTCTAAGCGTCAACTTGTGCGGCGGTAGCCCGTTCGGATGCAGAGAGTTGAGGTACTCTGTCGGGTAGTTTGCCGCTTCGTCGGCGTCGTCGATCACAACTGTGTCTATGGATGAGTACGTTCTTTGGGCGCCCGTGACGCGACGTAGCACTGTTGAATTTATTTGATGGCATTCCTCGTTGCGGGGACACAGTATGATTCTCCGAGCGAACTCGTCTACGTTGGCCAACGACATTCGCTGCGGATAGACAAAATCGGTCAAATCCACAACGTCGCAAACCAGTTGGGATGTCGACAGTGTCTGGAATACCGTCGACCGACGGCAGTTGACCGTTACCGAGCCGAAGTAGCCAAGCAGCGAAGTCGGCGTCGTTGTCGGCGCGCATGTTCCGGGTCAGCCGAAACTGTTCAAACTCTCTCCACAATGAGTGGCGTTTGATAGATGACATGACGATGGAGCTCCTGTTCCCCCGGCGAACGACGGGCAATATCTGCCTGAAGTCGCCAGCTAACAGTATTGGTTTACCACCAAACGGTAGTGCCGATCCCATGATGTCCTTGAGCAAGCGATCGACCATCGTGAATTGTAGGCTCGTGGACATGGGCGCTTCGTCCCAGACAATCAGCGAAGCTTCACGTATCCTTTGCGCGCGCAAAGACTGCATGGTGATGCTCGAAGTAGATTGTTCGGTCAGCGTTCCCAATGGCAATCCGAAAGTCAAGTGCACCGTCATGCCGCCCTCCATGAGGGATGCGGCGATCCCGGTGTATGCCACGCTCAACACCGTTTGTTGTCTGTTACGAAGCGACGATATTAGGCATCCGTATAGCGTCGTTTTTCCCGTTCCTCCTGGCCCGTCGACGTAGAACATTTTCTGGACGTTGCGGTTGTCATCGATGGCCGCCATCACTCGATCGTACACCGTTCGTTGTTCGTCGTTCAATTCGCGCAATCGCTGTTGCCAGGCAACGGCCGCGTCTATTGCACCGAACATTGGGTCGTCTTGATCCGGTTCCAATAGATCTTCGTCTGGACTGAGTAGACCGTAGTCGTCGAGTGATTTTCCGCGTGCACGAAGTAGGTCTCTGATTACTTTGAGACACGCCGCCCTAGCGCGGTCGACGTTTTGGAAGCGCCGATTGAAGTCTTTCATCATGTTGACTTCGAACCGCCGGTACAGGTCCACGGGGTCCGTGGGTTGGCAAAACAATAGTATCGTGACGTATAGATAACGCAGTTGAGTGGCTGTGTCCAACGCCGATGATTCTGTCATACACGCCCGCCACGCTTCGTCGTCTTTCAACAATCCCAACGCAACGGCGGCGGCCGCGTATGTGGCATGCACTACCCCGTTTACCGTCTTCAAGTCTCGGAAAGTCCGCGGGCCTCTTCTGTGCAAGAGTAGCAATCGTAGATGAAAACGGTCTCTATCCAGTGAGTTGACGACGTACATCCGATATAACGTCTCGCAAGGTGCCTGTCTTTGCCGTAGTCTCCACTCTTTTGACGATACTTGCCAAGTGTAATGTGTCGGTATCTCGTGGTAAAGATACTGTCTGGCATCAACGTTTCTCTCGTTGAGCGCGAAGAACGCCGTGAGTTTTGTTCGAGGTAGGGCGTTGTTTTGTACCCCCTGTAGTTCCTGTCCACGCGAAAAGTACACGTTGTGGTAGTTTTCTAGGTGCACCGGAAGCCTAACTACCGTGTGACTGATGTCGTGTAGTTTATACGCAAACAACCTCCAGACGGCTTCTGGTGGGCTGACGTACCTCGAATTTATGTAACTGAAAACAACATTTATGTATCTATGTATGAAAAATATTTTTAAGACATAAAGTTGTACAAAAAAAAACAATAGATATTTAAAATCTCATTATTACATATTATTTTACATATATGAAATGTTGTCGTAAGTAAAATGTTGTAATACTATTGTTTGTGATGTATGTATAATAAATGTAATTATGTATAGTATATTAAGTATAGTGTAACACTATTGCAATGCTAATAAAGAAGAATGCGATAAATGTTGTTTTTGTTGGTTTTTTGGATTAATATAACAATATATATTAATATTTCTATAATTGGTACCAATAGAACATGAATATATAAAAAAAGGAATTTGAAATAAATGTGTTGTGGTTACACACCACCTATAGTTTAACACAAGTGTAGTTAAGGTTCACAAAAATAATACAGAACTTTCAAAACAGTCAATCTATTCATATATATTCATATATATAAAGTGGTTATAGTAGTATATATTATAATTTCCTAATTTTTTTTTTGCATTTTAATTATATTCTATACATAACTGAAGACATTAAGACTTAGTCTAATAAGTGTTAAATGGCTTTCAAAAATCTAATTTATTTTTTTAATTTATAAAAGTTAATAACATGATGTAATCAATTTCTTAATGATATACTGTTAGTGGACAATTACTGTAGTGTTAAGTTATTGTAGTGTGAACAGAGAAATGCTTGTCAAATGAAACAAACAAATAACATATCTATGAAATTTCTAATTTACAAAGTACTGCTGTTCTATGTTGTGTTTAAAAGTCTATGCAAAAAAACTTTACAAATGCTATAGTTGAAAGAATATAATGTGTTAAGTTATAGAAAAATACATTTTGATAACATACCTGTCTATTTTATTTCCGTTCCATACTTCCATGGTCGCAGCATCGTGCCCTTTATATACGTATACAAATACTGAACACTCTTCACAGTAGAGCATACCTCTACGTTAATGTGTGCATCGTATTTTGCTAACAGGTACGGATTGTAAGGCACGACAAACTCATTTCTGACCTCTTGATTTCTGACCCTGGCCACAGGTCCGTTGTTTTGCCGACAGTACTTTGGGTAACCACCGTCAGCAATGTATACAGTCTCTTCGCTGTATTCTTTTGGAAACTTCTTTGAACAACTGTTGTCCACCATGCATGGGCTGTTTGGGTTCAGCGTGCCACACGGCCCGTGTATCATGTGTCTCGTCACACAATCGAATAGACGCGGCTCAGTCACCGGGTCTGGCAAGAAGGCGTACACTACATTGTCGACGTCGTCGGCGGTTAGCAACTTGCTACCCTCACTCAGAATGATCAGTATGTGGGCATGTGGCAGTCCTCGTTTCTGAAACTCGACAGTATAAACATATGCATCAACATTACCAAATATATTGTTCACCGTTATGTCGCGCATCAGCTGCTTGAGTTTCGCATTGAACACTCTGGACACCAGGTCCGGTCTGTCGCTTGCCGTTGCCCATCTTGGTAGATTTTGTGAGATCTCCGGCCAGCTAGGATTACACGTAAATGTAATAAAAAGATTAGGCTTTCCACACTAACACACAATTGCCATCGCGTCATGATAACACTGTTTCATGAAACGGGGACCGCCTGTGAAAGACGATGGCAAAATCATCCTACGGCCGACGCCCGCCACGGGTGCGTCTAGTTGGAGCTGTTGGTTGATGTGATCCACAAGTCCCTGATACGATTCGGCAAAAAGCTCAGCTTGATGCCATCTAATGTACTGTAAGTTGTTCGCTTCCATTCGAAGGTAATGATCACCCACAAACTGTTGAAACAGAAATCGACCATTATAATAATAAACTCATAGTAATGTAGTAATATTCTATTATTATTATTATTATTATTATTATTATCAACTATTATTATTATTATTATTATTATCATATTATGTTAGTTACTAGTTAGTAGCTGTAGTGCACGCGCCGAGGAAGGTGTTCGGCGTCGTCACATATTGTTTTTGCAGTTTCTTAAATATTGTCACTATTGGATTATTATTTATTTGTTTATATTATTCGAATTGTTGATGAAATCAATCATTAAAATTAATAGTAATAATAACAGTGTTTTTTTGATTCCTGACAAATTGCTCAGCGGACGTGCAACCGCCGGTACGCCGCTACAGTAACGTGGATTGTGTCGTTGTTTCCAATGTAACGAATAGCAAGACGATAGCAAGTATACTCCCTGATACTATTCCGATTGCGAACAGGGGTTCGGCGAAGGCCCTCTTGTAGCAGGCGTTGATGCCAACCGAGCTCTCCTCGTGGAAAGAGTAGGGGATACAGCATTGGATCCACGTTTGAAGAGCCGGCTGGTATGGTCTGTAGCCGGCGATGTTGCGGGTCAATCGGATTCCGGTCGTGGATGACCAGATCGATGTTTGTTGGTGGTTGACCGTCATCACCGACAAACACTACTGCGACTTCATTGACCGTTTCAGGCGGTGGGTTGTATCGCCTCCTGTCCACATTTCCGTCGGTGACAAAATGCATGCTCACTCTCCTCGGAAGCAACTGAGGATCTCTGCCAGGAGCGTTTTCTCTAGCCCACACTTCTCGCATGGTTCTGTAACGAAGTAACACGGTTTTAAGATTTATTTTACGAAATTGAAATTGATTAATCATCGTGTGATAGTTACATGTTTGTAATATTTGCGTATTGTTGATGTTCTCAGAAATATCAACATCAGAGTCCTATTTAATTGATGCTCACACATAATGTCAACAAAGAGTGATGTGGTAGTGTAAAAAAATGACAAAGAGTAGCATAATGCAAATGTATTACATATGTATAATACCAAGTGTTTTTGTTTAGAT
>NW_021771189.1:0-4414 GCF_005508785.2 Acyrthosiphon pisum | reverse complement strand
TATAAGTGTTTAATAATATCATATAAACGAACAGGTATTTATTTATTACATTATATATATATATATATGATTATTAATTATACAGATACAGATATACAAATTAAATTGTGTTTAAAAGTTATCATAAACACAAACATATCACGAAAAATCATAAAAAAAAATGTTAGTAACTATAGCATAGGTCTTAACCATATGCGCAATTTGGGTTAAATTTATGGGTGTGCTAGATTTATGTCGACTTAAGTGTTCAGGGGGGCCTGCCCCCGACATCCCCTTCTTTTCATACAACTTAATTTTTTACACCTTCACATTAATCTGAATATAAACAGTAACCTATAAAATAATACACTTTTATCTATATTATTATTCTTATACTATGAATAGGTAATAATGAATTATTATTATTATGAAAATTATAAGGTATTGGAAATAAATGTTTCCAAATACCTATGACATAATAATATAGTCAATAACAAATTTGATGCTATCAACTGCGTCTATGGTCATAACCGTGTTAAGACAAATACAATCTGACACATAAAAATATTACTGATATCTTAGTAGTGGTATGGGTAAAAAGAACTAACGAGTTGTTCAAACAGTACAAATTTATTAAACATGAAACTGCGTTTTGAAGTCGTTCATAAAAGCAAACATAACATAATAGACAAAACATTATTACAAATGAAATATAATTTGATATAAAAATATATATTAGGCTATTTTTTTTTTTTAATTTTAACCAAACGTTTGTCATTAGTTAGTAATATTTTAATATTTTTTTATTTTTATTTTTTTTTTTTTTAATATTTTAATATTTTTAATATTTTTTGTATTCGAGATTGCTTTTCGTTATAGTTTGAGATGTTTATATACGTAAGCAGATTCCAATGTGAGCTCGATAGTTGTAGATTACCGATTGTCTGAAAGAATATGCCTGACGGGTGTTGTATGAGTGAGTTTGAAAATTGAGTTGAGATAGAGTGAATGTGTAGAAAAAACCTGCAACATTATTAAATTAAGATTAGCGGATGATTATATTTTCATTTAGCAATTTTTATTTCATTCTTGTGTATTTTAACTTCTTTTCTACCACGTTGTATCGAAATGTTTTCATTTTCGTGTAGACATGTCACCTTGAAAGGGCCCAACCATTTGGTGCCTAATTTCCCTTTCTGTTGATGGTTCTTTATCCACACGTTATCTCCAACTTGTACTTCTATTTGGCAATTATTTTTGTCATAATTTTTCTTTGATTTGTGTTTCGCAGATATTATAGTGTCTCGGGCAATCTTGTGAGCTTCTTGAAGTTTTTGCTTCAACTCGGCTGAATAGTCATCGTAATTATATCGAATCGTTGGATTGCGAGAGAGAGTATGTGTTACCACTGCAGGAAAACCATAAACAAGTTCGTACGGCTGGTATTTGGTTGTTGAGTGAACAGTTGTGTTGTATACGAACATAGCATATGGGATGTAGTTATCCCAGTTTTTGTGGTCTTTGTCCACATAGTGTCGCAGGTACTCCGCTAGTGTCCTGTGCGATCTTTCAAGGCTACCGTTTGTCTGCGGGTGATATGGTGTCGTATTTAGTTTCTCAATTTCTAATAATTTACAGCATTCTTTAAACAGTTTACTTAAAAATATTTTGAAAATTTTATCGTGTATAGAAAATGCGAATATAAGCAACCAGTGAATATTGCATGTATATACGTTCATTTGTTTTAGAGTTACACTGAAAACCAAAATCGATTTTGTTGAAAACCTATTCTGCGTAAAAATTCCAGTTTTTCCTTAAGAGGACGTCACACCCGCATAATATGTTCTCTGTCTTATCACATCAATATTACATTTTTACAAATTTGATCGTAACGGAAGGCAGTTGTGGTACTAATTAATTAATTACATTATCCAACGTCCAACAGTATTGTTTTACTACAATTAATATCGTGACACGGTCGTCGGTCGAATACCGGAACGTCCGGAACACGTTTATTATTCAGGTATTCTCATTATATTATAATAATAATACATATTGTTATTATTATATAATATATAATAGTAAAATAGTAATGTTAAACAAAACAAAAAAATTGTGTAATTGTGCATTGGCGTAATAAAGCGCAAACCGCATAACTACGGCCAGGCGCCCCACGACACCCACAGCAGAGACAAGCACAAGAGTAGTGAATACACAGGACGTAGTAAACACTACTGTCTACAACTAACGTCTAACTAGCGCTCATCTAACGGCAGTATTCGGAACGATTTTAACAGCTAGCGCTGATCTAGCGAACGTATCCATAACTAGTAGACTTCTAGCGCTTATCTAGTGTTACTATCCAGAACTAATGTCGCGACTGTAGCGATGCTTAACGGCCGTATCCATTTGAGCGTAGCGTGAAATTCCGCCAGTGAGACATCTATACTATATATAATCAATGATAATATGTAAATAATAAATCGGTTATTGCAAAAGTCAGTAGTTTTGTTGCAATAGCGTATACACCAAGAAACTTTCGATTATAAATATGATAAAGGTACATTCTTATTATTTATTTTTAATTTGTTTATTTGTAAAATAGTAAACATTTATTATATACGTTTCAGAGATAAGAAAAGATTTGTTAAATGGACCTTATCATCGTCTAGGCCAACATGATAATTGTAATAAATACTTTTGTAACCAACTTACGTCAAACAATATGAACTTGGTGCCAGAAGCAGAAAAATCTGGTATGATGCAAGAAATTAAAAATTATGCATTACGACTTGCAAATAATGCCGAGAGCCTTCTTGAAAATAAAAATAACAATATACCTATGCGAACAATTGAATGCAATTATAAATAAACATATTGCTGGCAAACGAATTAATTTCTCCAATAGAGGAAACTACAATACTAGAGTTCATGCTGCAGTGATATCATTTAACTCTAAAGAATATTTGAGGTGCATTCATAAAAAAATATCGAACTTTAGTCCAGGTGCGTATTTTAATACTATTAAGTTTGTAAAAGGTATATTTGTTAGTAGTTATAATATTTAAGTTTTTATGTGCTCGTTAGAATTGAACTTTTAAAAAAAGCATGTGTATACTACCTATACCTACTATACTCTATATATATTATTTAAACTTTGATATTTATTTACTTATATAGGTACATTTACATAATTATTTTTTTTTTATAGGTTTAGGAAAGTTTGCTAAAAAGTATTTAAAAAACCATGAAAGGATTTTAGGAAATAGTAGTAGAAGGCGTCAATTGTTTCCTAAAAAAAATAAAAATAAAAAAGCAGTATCAAATGGTCCAGACGCAGACTACGGTATGGCAGAATCTCTTTCTGTAGATTTTAGCCCAGAAGAAATTGAAGATAAAAAAAAAATTTTCTTGTCAGACTTGAAAATATAAATTTTGTACAAATTGAAATTGACACAAGAGAGCAAACTGATAGTCAATTATGGTATCAAGAACGTAAAATTCGTTTGACAGCTTCGTCATTTGGCCAAATATGTAAGATGAGACCCAATACAAGCTGCAAAAATTCTGTTTATAACATTTTATACGTAAATAATGTGCAAGCAAAATCTCTTCAGTATGAAAAAGACATGGAGGTTGCTGCACGTAAAAAGGCTGAGAAAACCATGAATTTTATTGTAAAACCTTGTGGGTTATTTATAGATACAGAGTTTCCCTATTTGGCAGCAAGTCCAGGTATTGTATATAAGATAATGAGTTAATTGTAATTAATATTTTATTTATTTTACTTATGTATTATATATTATAATGTCTATAGATGGTTTGATTGGGGAAGATAGTGTCATAGAAATAAAATGTCCATTTAGTGCTAGAAACACAACTAATGCAATAGATGCTGTAAATAATAAATTAGTGAGGAAAAAATAATTAATATTTTTTACTTTTACAACTAGCACTTATTAACTTAACATAACCTATAATATAAACTAAAATTATAATTTTATTATTTTAGGTGATATTTTATATTTGCTAATAGTATATAATAGTATACACTTGCAAATACATGTATTTGTTTTTGTTAACAGCTAAAATATTGTAATATCACAGAGAATTCCATTACATTAAGGACGGACAATATATATTATTATCAAATTATAGGACAGATGCGTATTACTAAAAGAAGTTTATGTTATTTTGTAATTTATACACCAAATTGGATATCGGTAGAAAAAATTTATTATGACGCTTTTATAATATGATAAAAAAATTAAAAACGTAAGAATTAGTATATATTTTAAAATAAATGCAAATATATGATTATACTTCAACTTTACACTTAATTTTGAACTACATTTATAGGTATTATTTGAAGTGCTTGCTTCCCGTATTAGTCAACCCAATGTATCCTAAAAGGATGTGGAAAACTGACATTCAA
>NW_021771188.1:8864-9098 GCF_005508785.2 Acyrthosiphon pisum | reverse complement strand
AAATAAAAGTAGCAGTTTATAAAAATTATAAAATTGTTAAATTAATCATGAACTTTAAAAAAATATTCAATCAGTCATATTATGGTGATATACTGGTGTACCTATATTTATATTTTATATGTGTGATTGTAGCACATGATTACATGCCTAAAAATCAGGTTTATGAATTCAAAAAATAATAATAAAATGTTTTAAATAATAAAAACAAAAACGTATTGAATATTATTGAATAAC
>NW_021771188.1:7819-8764 GCF_005508785.2 Acyrthosiphon pisum | reverse complement strand
ATAATAATATATAATGTATAAAACAATAAAAACTTAAATAATTCAGCCTTAATAATTCAAAAAATAATCATAGTAAAAATAAAAAAATATGGCATAATATGGTTAGTATAAGATAAGATCTCTAGAGAATAATTGATTTAATTATGAATATGGTATGTTCTTACCAATATTGTTTGCATTTTCTTATAAGCCATTACATTTTTTTTAAATATTCTTTAACCTAGAAATATTCTCTTGTATGCACTAAAAAATTATGTAAATCAGTTCATAGGTAAATGAATCGTTCAGAAATCTTATCCAATTGTAGCTGCAAACTCTCAGTAAAAACATGTACACATAAAAATCCCGTCTACTAATAAGTAATAACAAAAAATTCAATGTGCTAATATATTAATATATTATTTGAATTACAGAAGATTTATATACTGAAATAATTTTGGAAGCAGATGATTACAATATTAATGGTAGGTACAGGTAAGTTTAAAATTGTAATTTAATTAACCAAATCAATTTTTTAAATTCAACTGAAAGTGCACCATTACTATAAGTTTTTAAATACTATTAAATCCTATTCTAGACACTGATACTACAGGTATGCTGGAATATAATGAAAGACCATCAAGTAGCCTATTGACTCCACCAATAAAAGAAATTCAAAAACCAGAAAAACCAGAAATAGATAAATCATTTGCAAAACCAAATACATCAGGTAAGAAATAAAATAAATAAGATCAAAATGAAGAATTGTTTAGAAGTTAATACATAATGGTTTAATACATATAAATACAGTGCCGCTACTAAAACATTGAGGCCCAGATGGGAGCTAATTTTATAGGCCCTTTATTGTTAATGGTGTATACATTTTGGGTCGTTGATGAATTGATGAGCTAAGATTAGATGGGAGGGGGGTATAAGATAGTACTCAAATTTATAAGGTTTATTAAT
>NW_021771188.1:6876-7769 GCF_005508785.2 Acyrthosiphon pisum | reverse complement strand
TGAGGCACACATCATACACTTCGACGTTGTTTTAGATACTAAATAAAACTAAATTTGAATAGGATTTCAAAGTATTTTTTCATTATAACAAACAAAGAGGCTATTTGTTACTTTTGTTCCCTGTTTCCAATTGGATATAACATAGCACAAAACGTATGCATGGGTTATTGATGAATGAATGATGACGATGTTAATATTATTTTTGATATAATAAAATATACACTGTATACTAATCATAGATGATTTCAGAATGAGTAGCAAAACAAGAGCAATGATTTACGATGTTATGAATGACATTCTTAAACAGCTGTTTTAACGGCTATACAGTAATGACGTTTTCTTTATACTTTTATTATATACTTGATATTTTTTTTTACTAACAAATAGTTTTAATTTATTATGGCGTTATGTAAACCTGAGAGCCACTATTGTTCTAAACATTGTAAACCCAAATCTATAGTTATAATTTTAAGGCATGTCTACTTTGTCACAAAATAATCTGTAAACTTATCCAATTTTTGGCAACGTTTTTCATTGGATAGGTAAGCAATAATGAATAAATACAATTTTTATAATGTATAATTTTTATTTTATGTGTATAATGTATATGTATATGTTAGCGTTAATGTATGAAATTCCGTAATTCTATAGAATAACTAGTTATTTTATAGAATTACGGGTACTTTCAGTTAATGTATTGAATGAATCCATAAATATATACTTCAACTAGTTATTCTACATACCAACTAGATATTTTATAAACTAACAATAATGGTTTAGTTAATGTATTTAAAACTATTATTGAATAAAAGTTTTAATCAAATTACAAATTACTAACAAAATCAAATGTTATAGTATTAAGTCAAACAAGCCTTACAATATTATATAAAATA
>NW_021771188.1:4577-6826 GCF_005508785.2 Acyrthosiphon pisum | reverse complement strand
ATATTAATTATTATAATAGTGTATACTACATATTATTTAGATCATATAATATTATTTTTCATTGTCTTTTTAGTCAATACCAGCTTACCGTGGTATGAATAGGTTCATGGTATAAATTCGTACTTAGGTAGATACCTAGTTAATAATTAATAATAACTTAAGATTAATATAAATATTTTGAAAATGTCACTGCGTAAAGTAAAATAATTTATAATAGATATATGTAAAAATTGTAAGTTCCCTAATACCTATAATGTTTTTGAATTGCAACGAAATAACTAACATCGTTTTTCTTCTTCTATTTTAGTCCAAATTTGAACCCTAAAATGTGTATAAAAATACAACTGTGTTTATATATTTTTTGGATTTTTATTGGTTACAATTTAACCTACTTATGAGAATCCTTGTTTTAAATCTTCAATCCTTATAGTTATAAAAAATTAACATAATATGTAAAATATATTTTGTATGTTTTTTTTTTATCTATGTTTTTAAATCGCGAACTTCTAAAGGTTATAACTAAAGATAGGATTCTAATAACCTAAATTACACAAAAAACTGCAAAAATTAAAAAAACATTAAGACTCAAAAAACTGAACTTAGAAAATGACCAAAAAATCTACTTAAATAAATGAAAAATATTTAATTTAAAAATAATAGATATTATAGAGATAAGGGTGTGATAATGGGTGTCAGAGTAATTTTAAATATGCATTGTAAAATTTATAGACAGTATTTAACATTCAAGCTTTAAGTTTAGTTTACAGCAAAAAAAGAAAATTGTCAAGTGGGTGACGCTCATCCACTTGAAAAACGATTCTGAGCTAAGACGAAGACTATATGACATAGGTATTACTAAATACCTATATTTGATGATATTATTATAGTGAGTAAAGTGAATTTGTTTACCTATTTACGTGGAAAATTGTTTTAAATTTTCAATCCTTATTCCGTAGCTATAAAAGATGAACATTTTATAAATTTTTAACTACGAAATATAATTTTTAAATTTAATACATTTCATCAAAATTCAAACTTAAAATGCTTATAAAAAAAATGTGTGCCTATGTATTTTTAATATTTTTCAACTGCTATTGTAAAAATATATCAGGAGCCTTGTATTTACACGCTTTTTGAAACAACAAATACAATTTTATTGACATTTATTGAAAAAAAAAAACTAAAACAATTGGAAACTAAGAATCTGCTAAAAACAAGTCAAAAAAGGCGGGTAAGTCGTGGATGTCGCTCTCTTGTACAGTAGGTTACAAGTGGGTTACTGTAATGGATGGAATTAAATTTGAATCCAATGATATTATATCATTGTATACGAAAAACGATTCTGAACGGAGATGATTTGTCAGTCTAGGATATATTATTTTTAAAGAAAAACTTATGGAGAACCTTGTACCAAATTTTAAAAACTTAGTTATAAAAGAAAAAATTTTTACGATTTTTCAACCACTAAATTACTTGCAAATTTTCGCAATTTTGACATATTTCGTATAAATTTGAACTTTAAATGCTTATAAATAAAAATTGTGACAATGCATTCCTTTTATTTTGCAACTGCTATTGTAAAAATATGTTAGGAGCCTTGTATTAAATTTCCAAATCTTAGAATTAAAAAGAAAAACTTTTATGAATTTCTGTCTAAGATAATTTGAACATTGCCGTAATTTTTACGTATTTAGTCAAAATTTGAACTTTAAATGCTTATAAAAAAAAAATCGTGACTATATATTTCTTTTATTTTTCAATTGCTATTGTAAAAATATATTATGAGCCTTGTATTAAATTTTGAAATCTTAGATATAAAAGGAAAATTTTTTATGAATTTCTAGCATAAAATAATTTACGAATTTTCGTGATTTTTACATAATATGTTGTCAAAATTTGAACTTTAAATGCTTATAAATAAAAATTGTGACAATGTATTCCTTTTATTTTGCAACTGCTATTGTAAAAATATGTTAGGAGCCTTGTATTAAATTTCCAAATCTTAGAATTAAAAAGAAAAACTTTTATGAATTTCTGTTTAAGATTATTTGAACATTGCCGTAATTTTTACGTATTTAGTCAAAATTTGAACTTTAAATGCTTATAAAAAAAAATTGTGCCTATGTATTTTTATAATTTTTGAATGGGAGTTAGAACAACATATGTGGACCCTTCTATTAAATTTTCAAGTATTTTGTCCCAGCTAATTTTTTTTTATCAACATTTATAAAAAAAAAATCAAAAAAAAT
>NW_021771188.1:0-4527 GCF_005508785.2 Acyrthosiphon pisum | reverse complement strand
AAAAACTAATAATGAGGTAGGTACGCGACCTATCGCCAACTAAAATCTACTCAATTAAAATGTTAATAATAAATTGTATGATGGAAACTTATAATCGAACTTTTTCATTATAATTGCAGTTCTAAATCGATTTGAATGCATGCAAATTATTTGCTGACCTTTAAAACTAAATAGTTATAGTCAATATATCGTGTTTTAGATACGCGTAGTATATATAGGTACCTACATTAAACTATTAAAAAAAAATTGTTTGTACCTATTTCTAATGCAAATGACTAATGAGTACATATTATTATTATAATAATTATTATTATTATTATTTATAATTTTTTAATCAATATAATATATTATTGGTAGGTACTTAGTATACTTAGATACTGCCTACTGGCTACTAGTTGAACGATTCGATTGATGTAGATACTTTTTGAAACTCTTGTAAACGATATTTTGGTACCAATAGTGTTAGAAGTTTAAATTAAGAAAAAGAAATGATATCAAAAGAAATATTCAACCTGGAAAATTGTATTCATGACATCAGAACAATTATTGCGATTCGAACTAAACGAAAAAAATCATCATATTTTAAACAGTTAAAACCCATAATCATTGCATTAAAATTATTCGGAGTAATGCCATTTACTACACATACAAGCGGTATAGTCAACAAAATAAATTATTTATTGCAATTTACAAGTATCTAGGTAGCTAAAATTAAAACACGAACATCTATAAGTAATAATAGCTCTACTGTTCTATTAAATACCAAATTGAAACGTAGGTATAAGAATACTTTTATAGTTGTATATATAGTGTAAACAGTACATAACTACACAGATTGATACTAAAAAGTAAAACTTCTATTATTTAATATTTTCATTAATTGTCATTAATATATTATTACCTATACCTAGATGTTCTGAAGACTCATACGATGATTGCAACGTACAAACGTGGACTGTGGTTGATATTTGATAATTAAAAGCGTAGTTATAAGTAAATCATTGTTAAAAATAATTTTTCAATTACAATTATTGTGTATTTGTGTTGAATAATGAATATATGTAGGTAGTTTGATTGACTGATGTTGAATATTATAATAATATTTGTTAATTTTATTACTTAATATAGCTAATACTAATGATAGGCATATTATATATCATATTCTGATATTCGAATATTTATGAAATCCGGATTACACGGATAATCTGAATAATTAGAATTCTTCGATTCAATTTTTCCATTCAATGACCCATTTATATATTCTAATAAATTTAATAACTACTAAATGTTTTGAACTTATCTTATTTCCGACGCATACCTATACTCTCCGACTACAATTAGTGTTGTCTTGCGCTAAGTCAAATCAAAAAATCAAATCCATAAATCCTGATAAGAATTTGAATCAAATCCGGATTTGAATATCCGGATATTCGGATTTCATGCACACCACTGGGCACTGGCTGATACTTAAAAGTTATAATATATATATATACCTACTATAAAAAATTAGTTATTAATTATTATATAGTATTGACATTTGACTGGAGTGTACGCTGTATAGGACGTATTTAAATTAAATTAAATTAAATTGTATTGTTTTTTTTATATAGGACCAGTGTTCGCGTTATTTTCTTGGATCATGTTATACAGTTTGTCAGTTTTCGTTTGTTTAAATGCCTTGTTTTTCTATAAATTATACGGGGATTACAAATATTTTGTCAAATCAGATACAGTTGTTTTCAATTTGCTTCATAGAATTACTGGATCTTCGATAGGACTTATTTGCTTTATAATTCCCATTTACTGGACTGACATGACAAATATAGCAGAATACTGGGATCGATGGACCATTTTTCAGGTTTGTAGTTATACAATATTATTCAAAAACAGTTAAAAACCAATGTTTATTTTTCAGGACAAATTTGAATCGTGTATGCGAAAACCTTTTCAATTGAATATAACCAAACGAGTATGGTTCGTGACAATATTGCCCACCGCTCTTATGACACTCAATATAGTAGCAAGTTTATTATTTGTTAAGGGGTGGAAAGTAAATAATTCCATATTTTTTATTGGCATATTCGGCATCATAAACCTAACAACTGGATATTTTTATATCAACTGCCACATATTTAGAAATGTCAGCAAGGACATAAATCAACGTATAATGGTTAGAACTTATATAATAATCTAATCTAAATAGCTCATACTAAGAATTTATAATTTTTAATCCTATTTACTTAAAAAGACTTGGAAGTTATTTTAAACGGGACGATAAAGAACAAACGTGTATATGTAGTTTGTAAATCTCAGACACGGTGTAAAATAGAATACAATTAAAGCAAAATAATTAAACCCCCTACCTATATTAATATAAAAAAGTTTGATTTAAAAATAATAAATAAACAGTTCATAAAATTAGTAAATTGTACAAAATACACACTTATAAATTGGTAAATATTAATATAAGTTGGAATAATAACATAACTTCAAAAATCTAAATTAAAATATTACCAGTAAATAAACAGTCGTAGTATGATTGGACGATTAGCTATTAGATGATTCGTCGACTATAGATAAATATTAAATATCTAAATAAAGTACTAGTCTTTCTGCAGATTGATAATTTATTACACTCTAATTTAAATCTAAAACCCATTCTATGATGGTTCTAAAATCGAAATACTAGTCAAAGGTAAAATAATTGTTGCATAATTGGAGTGACCGCTGAAGGAGGATAGGTACACAAATATATAATACATATTATTAAGTCGGTTTACCATGTGGCACCATCGGGATATCATTGAATGCGTCATCATAGTTTAATATTTTGTTTTGCAATTAAGAAAGGTAATATTTACAACCATATTATACATAAAATAAAATAATTACGTATAAACAAGATACAGGTCAGTGAGGCTTGTATGAAAGGGTTTCATTAACATTAACATTACTTCAAATTTTAACTTTTATTTTGTTTTATTTATTTGTCTTGGAAGGATGGGTTTAATTACTAAGAAGGTCTCTGGGCCATGAATTAACGCTCAAGCCAATTATAATAATCAGATATATTGTATTAAACATTTGAATAGGAGTTAATAGTAACAAAGGGATCGGCAACCAGATTTAGAGAGCACACAGAACTTTGGTGTTACATGTCACATCTCATAACGGATTTCGGGATCGTACATGGTGGAATTTATAGTTCTACCGCAATTGTCATGTATATATCCAGTACAGTATTATGGTTTAACTTTGCCATGACACTTATAAGCCCCGAGAACTACCTGGTTACCGTTATAATTGTGCCACTTGCATTTACAAATTCAATACTTATGGTGTATAGTGAAGCCGCGTACATAGCTCTTTCAGAGGTACCTACCTACCTAAACTAACATATTGTTTGCTTGTCGCTTGCCAATTACACAGCTAAATTTTATCATACTTACCCATTTTAATTTTTTCTTGAACATTTTTCAGGTGGGAAAGAAATTACATTGGCAAATATTGAATTCAACCATGTGTGGTCTTGTGGAACAAACACAAAGAGAAGTAAGCTAGTCTTACTCGTGCAGTTGTTTTTTAAATATGTACCAATCTAATAATTTTTTTAATAATATGGTATATACATTTGTATATTTATATTTATTTTTAATGGATATATACATTTTCTAGGACACAATAAGAAATTGTGATAATAACTAATAAGTAAAAATAAATATTAAAGTGAATTGATTGATTGAGGAAGCCATCCTTCCAGTATAGTGGTGTCATTTCCTATTGGCTATTTGTTTGTTTGTACTTAGTTTGCTTGTTTATATATTATCAGTATATACTTATTAGCTTACTAAATCTTGAAGACACTACAACGTTTTAACTCCAGGCATCTTGGAGGATTACCAGGAATTACGTTGAAGGATAAGTCATGGATTAAGAGGTTTGTGTGAGACGTGAATACCAAGGGAATAAGGTACCTTTTAATGAAGTATTTTGCTTCTTACCAGACATTTTTTAGATTTACATTAATGTGAAAGGTATGGTGAAGAATTGTTATTTTTCTTAGGGTAATATTTTGTAATGACTACTGCATGTATTTTTTCAAATTTGGAGATTTGGGATTTCCCTGCGTTTATCTAATTGGAGGATATGTTCTGATTTGTTGTAGATGGGTTTGTACAATTATACATTATAATTTATAGTAGTTTATTATATAACTTAGGTAGTGTGTTAAGTGTTTATTATTGTAATAAATTGTGTTTTAACTTTTAAGTATATAAGTAGCCGGAAGCTAAGTTGTCGTCTGTTGATTTTAATATGGTGACCATATAGGCCACTGTGTAGTTGAGTGTTGATTAAGATATTTTACAGTCGCGAGCATGGGTATCAAATATCAATGTATTATAGAGTTAACGGTGCAACTCAAATGGCTCCCATAGTCCCATCTATTGTTTGTTGAATTTTATACGGTTCCCGTAGGAAAAAATAATTCTTTATAATTTACTTATTGCATATTATATAATTTCAATA
>NW_021771187.1:0-2338 GCF_005508785.2 Acyrthosiphon pisum | reverse complement strand
TTTGTCAAATACCATATCAAGATGATGGGCTTAACTTCGGTGTATTTATGTTGTACTTTTCAAATCAATTAAAGAGTAATAAAAGAATAATTAACGTTTTCGAAATAAACAGTTATCGCTCTAACTGATAGGACTTGATACTATCAAGTTCAGAGTGTATGAAAAACATTTGCTTAATTTGTGGAAAAGACGAATGTAGTTTTAGACAAAATTATAATGGTAAAGTTGATAGTACAATGGTTCATTGTGGATCTTGTACTAGATGGCTGCATATCTCTTGTTGACAAGCAATTGAGCAAAACGAATTTGTAAACCCAGATTGGGTTTGTGCACTGTGCTCAAATCAAAGTCCAGCTATCTAAAATAAATTCTTACTGTTCCAAATACGGTAAAAAATATTTTATTCGTTTTTAAAATAAAAGGTAACAAAAGTTGAAAATTGATTAAGATGTCTTAATTGTGTTGTTAAAGATCTCCAAGTAGATACAAATATTTAAAGGAACAAAATATACTTTCTTTACTTTCCATATCGACAATTGGAAAATATTTATTAATAGTACAAATTGGGTACGACTTTGATAAAGATTTCTTAAACCTTCTTAAATAGATTCAGTAAAAAAGTCGGAGAATCAAAAAAAAAGTTATCATTGTATTTTATGAAATCTTTGTCAGAGAATGTTTAAATTTAAATACTAGAAATTTAACGTACAACGGTTTTAAAGATTATGGAGATGAGTTCAAGCCGAAGACATTAGAAAAATCAAATCATGCTCTAATTCTAATGATACAACTTTGACTGATCGTGTATATCAAAAGGACCTGTGAAAGGTTATAAAAATTAGCTTGTAACTTAGTTGATAAAATATTTTTTTTAGGAATGGAGTTAACAAAAATTATTCTTTAAGCTATTCTACTTCTTATAAATGCAGGCATTCAATTTATGGGAATAATTAGTGATGAGGCAGCTACAAATCGTTCATCGTGGAATGCTTTGGGTGTATGTGAAAAAAAACAGGTAAATTTAAAATTTTTTTTAAAATCCTTATGATCCTAATTGAAAAGTATTTGTATTTTCTGATGCCCCTCCCATACTAAAAACTAAGAAACTGATTATTTGCAAGGCAAACATTTAGAGTAAGTGTTTCTTATTAAATAACATTTTGTTTTTCACATACGGTATTGTAAATACATAATACTAATTAAATAATTATATAGGTATATAATACTTCATATATATTTATGTTATGACTTGTGATTATTTGTGTGTATGTCATGTAGATTCATATGTGCACATACAAGGTAGTTTAGTTTTAATATAAATATAATTTTTAACAATAATAAAGTCAATAGTAAGAAAATAAGCAATACGTTAAGGGCTAGGGGTACAATAATAGTTTAAGCTATAGTTCACAGTTGAAATCGGCTCAGCGTAAAATTCAAGTGGTACAAAGGTGGTTCAAAATTGAGCTATAGTTTAAGGTTGGCTCAATGTGAGCCGCTGGTTATGGTGGCTTAGGAACAGTTTAGTTGAGTGAAAGTGATAATGATGCTATTAATAGATAATATTCAACTAATAATTTTATTGATAATGTTTAATGAAGTAGTACCGGCTCTATTTTTTGAACCTACTTTCTTTAATTTTATATAAATGGCTAAAAGAGCCCCAAATTTTACTCAAAGTGAAATAGAATGGTTGTTACACTATGTTGACAAAAATAAAAATGTGCTGGAATGTAAGAAATCGGATGTCAATACATATGGGTGAGTTCTATTTTAATACTAAACTTATATTATATATTATATTATTATATGGTATTTTATTATATAGTATTCATCTAAAATGATACAAAAAAAAAAAAATGTATTTAATATCATAGAATGAAAATAAAAACTTGGAAAAGGATCGAGGAGGAGTTCAATGCCTCAAGCAATGGAGAGCATCGTTCCACCCAGGTTCTTAGAAAGAAATGGGAAAACGTGAAGAAAAGGGCAAAGGAAAAGGCAGCTGAGGAAAAACATGAAATAATTACTACTGGTGGAGGTCGTGCATCTTCAACAAAATTCAGTGATGAGGAAAAGAGAGTAATTGAAATTATAGGAGAAGAGCAAGTATCTGGATCAAGATTTGAATTTGATTGTGACAATGGTAATGTATTCGCATTACTGTTAAATTTATAACTTTTTACTTTTAACTTTAATAACTAATAAGTAGAGACCAGATTTATATGTGCTTAAAATCTTAAAATTAAGATGTTTCTATGCTCTATAATTTCATAAAAATAATATTTTATATGCTAAAATATTCTTTTTCATGAAATTGTATTAAATATTGAAAAAC
>NW_021771186.1:258-392 GCF_005508785.2 Acyrthosiphon pisum | reverse complement strand
AAGCGGCAAACTGATCAACAGAATTGGGTTCAGAATAGAGTTCTCTACAGAATTGGGGGTTAAAATGTCAAATATCGCAAAGTAGAAAGTGTTCCATCCCTGTTCCCGTACGCGTTACGTACTACTACTAACTG
>NW_021771186.1:0-158 GCF_005508785.2 Acyrthosiphon pisum | reverse complement strand
TTCACAGTAACTAACTACTACTAACTATTCACAGTAACTAAACCTCAGTGTTGTCATTTTTGTGTCACCCTATTCTCAACCACGCCCAGTCTGCCGTTTTAACCTAAAATATGGGAACCAAAGCAAAACGCAGTTGATATCAACAAATGAAAGATACG
>NW_021771185.1:0-886 GCF_005508785.2 Acyrthosiphon pisum | reverse complement strand
CAGTTCAATCACTTCTAAATCCTCTGTTTTCCTCTTATACGGAGGTTAGGTTAGGTTAGGTTTTTCGACACCTTCTCTAAGAACCGAAAATGCTCCCCGGGTCCTGTTCTATTAGATTAGTTGATAAAAAGCGTCAGTCACGAGGGGCTAAAATTCCAAATTTTTGATTTTACGTATTTTTTCATAAGTACTTGTTTTTATAAAATCGTAGTACACCCAATTTTGGAGTTATGGGTCTACAAATGGTATGAATGCATTTCAGTAGAGAAAACAAAACAAGAATCAGACTTAAGACATCCTCTGTATGGAGGTAAAACCATGGGGAGCCGGCTCAAATCAAGGAAAAATTTTTTGAAGACAACAATTAGCCTATCACAAACACCTGAAGCAACGAGAATAGACTTATGGAAGGAGGCAATGAAAGAGCATAACTCACTGCTATGGAGGGATCCGAAGGAAAGCTTACCGACCGGAAGTCACCTACCATGGTCGGTATGGAAGACACTGAATAGATTACGAACGGAAACTGGAAGGACAGCGAGTAATATGAAAAAATGGGGATTGAAAGATGATGGGAAATACGAATGTGGTGGAGAGCAGGATGCGGACCATCTGTTTGTATGCCCACAATTACCGAATAAGTGTAGAAAGGAAGATTTTTTGACGCATAAAATTTCAGACAAAGCAATACAAATTGCGGCTTACTGGGGAGCGAAGGGAATATGAAGACCGATACGACAAGAAGAAGAATGCATTTCACGGGATTTACCTATAGAATTTTTGAAAGCAACAAGTCCAAATAAGGACTTGACAAATAAGTGCCAGAAATAATCTAGAACTGCTCAAATACCTAGTTCCGAGGTATTAATTTCCACAAAAAATTTGA
>NW_021771184.1:16396-17388 GCF_005508785.2 Acyrthosiphon pisum | reverse complement strand
AGCGTCCATGTATAGAACAATAAAATATATTCGGTTGGTACCAGAATATCATTGTGACGAAATCGGTGTTAAAACTAAAATAACAATATGTATAGACAGGGTACCTATAAACGTATATATGTATAAAATAAACGTTTCACCGGTTATGAATAATATCGTATAATATTTATAGCGACATAAAAATGAGTATCAACTGTAGACAAATTTATAAGACAATAATATAGGCACCAACGGTATAATATATAATATTATATTTTATATTTTAATATATTATTATACATACGTAGTACGTACGGTATTATTATATCGTCCCAAAAGAAGTAAAATATTACCGAATAAAGTGGAGTTCATACTGAGAGAAACCGTCATTGAATCGGTTTATTTTGTCCCCCTTCGATCGCTGAAGTACCATCGCCATACTGTCAATTGCGATGCACTGACTGCCATAGAACGCTTTCGAGAGATTTATCCGGTGCGAATCGCGCGTATCTCCGTGACTGCATTTAATTTACGAGACAACATAATACAACAACATTGTTGACGATTCTCGCTCGAATACCTACCTACGCCAGACACACACGAACCGTCGAGAAACTGATCGCGAGACATAATAGTATTATTATTATTATTATTTTTATTATTATTACTATTATTATCATCATCATCATCGAGCAGACGTGACGACTGCGCGAATGGCTCGGAAACGGGTAATATTATTTTCATTTTGGTTCGTCGTCGGATCGCAGTGAATACTAACCATACGTGTCTGGATCGAGGCATTCAAGGAATGAAAATAATCTAATATTAGATTGACTGAGTGCGTTAGAATTTAAGGTTTGACCTTAGTTCAATAATATGTTTGCGGGTCTACAACGCGTACCTACCATAATAATAATATGTCCTGAAGACCCCTCTCCCGACGATCGATCGTATTTTAAAATAGTAATTTAACCATTTCAGATTTTTACTATAGGTAGCCTTAATAGATAATA
>NW_021771184.1:14286-16296 GCF_005508785.2 Acyrthosiphon pisum | reverse complement strand
AGATTTGACCAATCTAAACATAAATTTTGTTTGTTATAATGTTTTTCAATATATTTAAATACCGTATCATAAAATAAACTTGGATGGAGGGGGCTCTAGTAAATGAAAAAAAAGTGACTTTAAGACCAATAAGCCAGACAAAACTAGAAAAATTTGGTTTGACAGAATTAAAATTTTTAAAATGGATTATGATTGATCAACAAGCTTACTAGGGAATGGTCGAGGCGATTTTGAATATTCCAATTATTGTTAGTGTCATAATGAATAATATAAATACAAAAATATCAAATTTTTTCGATTTTTATTCTTAGATATCACAACTGAAAAAAAAAAAATATTCAAAATCACCTCGACTATTCCCTCGTAAACTTGTTGATCAATAATAATCCGTTTTCAAAATTAAAATCTTTCAAACCAAATTCTTCCAGTTTTGTCTAGCTTATTGGTCTAAAAATCACTTTTTTTTCATCTGCTGCAGCCCCCTTAATAAATAAACGAATAATTATATCCTTCAAAATGAAGATATAAAATCGTTAATCAACGTTAAATAATATCAGAACACTCATGTCATATACCCATAATATAACACTCCCCTTTTTAATATATATTATTCTAACTATTTTTACGATTTCTTATTACTCTTTCCCCTCCCATATATTTGTCCATATTTTTAATCTACTACAAGTTATACAAGTAAAGTAATTTACCCGACACTGCTGTTTTATCAGCAGTGTAATCTAGGGAGAGCTATGATGGTGTCAGCAACCCATCCTACCAATGGACGTTAAGCCTTGATTCTTTTACATATAACTGTACATAATATTATAACATCTTCGAAGTATCAAAAACTGTTAAACAAGAAATTCAAGAAGTTGATTAATGTAATGGAGGGCATGTAGAAAGAGCATTTTGGAAAATGATAATATTTTGTGAATATTTTGGAGTGCTTGAATAATGAATATTTGACTAATAATATTGTATAAATATTTTATTCTCATAAAATAATAAAATATTGCACAAAAATGTTGACTCAATATTTTTATAATAATTCCATGAAAAAAAAAATGATTAAAATGTTTTGTTAATGTTTTTTACAAAATATTTTTCAAAAGTGAACTTCTTGGCAAAAAAATATAAATAAAATATTTCCTTATTATTTACGCAACTTTTTCAAATATTTTGACAACTATATTGTTTTCCTGAAAATATTTATACCATAGTTGGGAAATATCAAAATGCTGTGTGTGTATTATATAATTGGTTATAATCACCACCCTCCTCAACCGCCACCCCCGCAATAGTTTAGCTTCGGATAAATCTCTAATTTGTAAATACACTGAAGTGTGGTAATTCAATGTAAAAAAGCGGGTTTGTGGATGTAGTTCTACTGTAGAGTAGATTAGAAGTGGGTCAATGTATAAAGGATTGCATTAAACTTGAATTCAATGATATATTATCATTGCATAAGAAAACATATTCTGAGCGGAGATGGTTTGTCAGTCTGGATATTGTTATTATTTATTATATCCTGTAAGTTGAATTTATATTATAATAGGTATTATTATTTTGTATTCGTTTCTATGGTTATAAACAAAGTGTTAGAAATGAAAATCCCATTGTTAGCGGTTTTTCATAATTTGTCGGTTATTTCTCCTGAGGCATTAAATAACTATTGAGAAAATCGAAAAACGACCTGTCCTTAGTACCATCTTGATCCAATTTGCTAAAAGATAAGATACTATATGTTGCAATCGAAGCACTCTTTCTGGTAGAGATTTTGTATACAGGATATAAAAAAATCCCTCCCTCCCAATTACACACAGACATAAAACCTTAGAGTGTTTTAGATTCTGAACGAAGTGATGAATGTATTGATTTTACAATGATGTGTGTTTTTTTTTTTTTTTTTTTGTGTCTGACGACAACTTTTGGAGCAGTAAAAATGCTTCGATTTTCAAAAGTTGTACCTTTTCTGAAAGGAAAGTGAATCTAGTTGGTACTTTGGGGGGG
>NW_021771184.1:12834-13783 GCF_005508785.2 Acyrthosiphon pisum | reverse complement strand
GTGCTTAAAGTTTAAATTTATACGAAATATGTCAAAATTGCGAAAATTTGCAAGTAATTTTGTGGTTGAAAAATCGTAAAATTTTTTTCTTTTATAACTAAGCTTTTAAAATTTGGTACAAGGTTCTCCATAAGTTTTTCTTTAAATATCTGTAAAAAAAACTCAACCGGACTAAGACAAAAAATTTTTAGGAGTGTTTGAAATTTAAATTTTTACAAAACCGCATTAAATAACGGTTTAGCCTCAAACGATTTTTGATATTTGTTATTATTCAAAAAGTATGAGTCGTAGACACTTGAAAATTTTACCAGTTGTTTAAATTGACATTTTCTTTATATAGTTTTATTTTCAAAATATTTCACTAATTTTTAATCTATTTATAGGCAATTGAAATAATCGATTTTTTTTGATTTTTTTTTTTATAAATGTTGATAAAATACTTGAAAATTTAATAGAAGGGTCCACATATGTTGTTCTAACTCTCATTCAAAAATTATAAAAATACATAGGCACAATTTTTTTTTATAAGCATTTAAAGTTCAAATTTTGACTAAATACGTAAAAATTACGGCAATGTTCAAATAATCTTAAACAGAAATTCTTAAAAGTTTTTCTTTTTAATTCTAAGATTTGGAAATTTAATACAAGGCTCCTAACATATTTTTACAATAGCAGTTGCAAAATAAAAGGAATACATTGTCACAATTTTTATTTATAAGCATTTAAAGTTCAAATTTTGACAACATATTATGTAAAAATCACGAAAATTCGTAAATTATTTTATGCTAGAAATTCATAAAAAATTTTCCTTTTATATCTAAGATTTCAAAATTTAATACAAGGCTCATAATATATTTTTACAATAGCAATTGAAAAATAAAAGAAATATATAGTCACGATTTTTTTTTATAAGCATTTAAAGTTCAAATTTTGACTAAATACGTAAAAA
>NW_021771184.1:0-12784 GCF_005508785.2 Acyrthosiphon pisum | reverse complement strand
TTTACAATATATGATGTAATATTAGAAGAAAATAAAATATGTTGTTAAGCTCCAACAAAACTATTTCATTTTTATAAACAAAAAAAAAAAAAACAGTTAAAATGTTTGACTGCAGGTTTACTATACATTAACCGAACTTTGCAGGCCCTCCATAAGTTTCTATTATGTATTAATGTGAGCTCATTGCTCATAAAATCAAAATTCATCATATATAATACATATATTATATTATACAAAAGACATAACACTTACTGGGTCTAAAATTCTTGGATAATCCATTTCATGGTTCCATTTTTGTTAGTGTAGTAGTGTATATTATCTCATAACTTGTGGTGAGTTTGATAAGTTCTGCAAAATTCGTCAACCACTGGTATAATAATTTAGCTAAAATGTATTAATATATCATAGGTACCTATATATTATAGTTTAAATATAGAATATATCTATTATACTCAATACAAAATTCAATTCAAGAATTTATTATGGCTAGTGACTTAATTATACTTATTAAAAACGAAACTAACTGTATAAATTATAGTTTAAATAAAATGTATAAATATTTTTTTTTTCTTATTGCCTAAGTAATTTTAGTTTAAATTTTACGTACCTATTATTTTAGTTTTATCAATAACAAACAGTGTAAAACTTAAAAAAATATATAGACTTCCTAACCATTAATGTTGTTTATTGTATACTAGTTAATTTTTGTTGTGGGGTGATTTGTATTACGCATCCAGTGATACCTAGTGAGTTTCGTAATACCTTTGCAATTAAATTTGGTTCAGGTTCAACGAGTCACGCCATCGTGTATCTGATGCAAAAACCACATTAAATAAAGATTTTCCATAGACATAGTATGATTGATGACTTCATCGGAGATTCAGCTTACACAGATTTAGAAATGTTAACGCCTTGTATGTGGTTCGATGTTCATGTAACATCTGTTCATAACCCTCAATCCTTAAAAATTGAATTTTCAATAATAACGTATAGATTTAGGCAGATATATGTCCGGAGGTATTTAATAAAAACGAACTTTAAAGGAATACAAAAATTTCAAAATCAACAGATAATATATTTACTATTAATATTAATGTAATTAACGGAACATCCCAGCATAAATCTTAAAATAAACAATATTCTGTAATATTCCACTGGAATTTCGATTATTGTTGTTTTTTTAAACGTCTAATTGGATATTAGATTTAATTGGCCACAGATGTGACCTTGGCGTATTATTTTAGGAATTTCTTAGTTCGATATTAGAATATGACTATTAGTACTTTAATCGTGAGAAAACCTTTAGTAAAAATGTTAGGTACTGAACAAATGTCGTACTGTAAAGTTAAACGGTTTCTGTGGCACCACGTGACACTCGAGTGATTCACGTACTATGTGTTTGATTCGTTAGGAACCAACGTGCTACCTGTGTTATTGTAACATACATAATGCGATAGTACGTATATAGGTTTCGGAAAAAAAAAACTCATTTATGGGTATTAAATATTTTAAGATTATTGTATGATACGCGATCGATATTAAACATAATTGTGTGATATAAATGTAAAAAAAAAATTTATTCGAATGAAAACTTTTCTACTAAGCCCACGCACTATTCCGATAGAGCCATGTCGATATAGATTTTGCGATTTCGACAGATTGACGTTTAGCACTAGACGCCGACGATCGCCTGCTGCAGTAATATTATAATAAACGAGTTCGCACCATCGTCACTCGAGTCGTATAATGGTATATACATACATGATGATAATAATAATAATGCATTATATAATATGGAGCCTTTCGAAAAGAGTTATAGATTCTGTTCACGGAATGCGATTCCTGTGGACCGTCGAATGTACTTGGTGAAAAATAACCACGATACCGTGTCCGACGGTTGTGATGGATCGATCACCCACTGCAATTGCAGGTAGGTATGCCGTATGAATAGAATGGAGTGGTGTCGAATTCTACATCCCATAACGTGGCTGCATTTACGAGTAAATATAAATAAGCTACTTTGTCAGAATACAACAGAAAACATATGTACAGCTATAATATTATTGTAAACTGTGCAACGAATAAATACAGTTGATGTTATATATGGTGCTATATAGGTTGGTGTTACACAGACTCACATTCGATTTAGATAAAGATGTTTCGTACGGGAGTCGAGTTTCACCGTCGATATACGCAGCATTGAGCTTGAGAATATTATAATATGTAGATATGAAATAGGTGTACTTGGGTCATGCTCGTGATAAGGATTGTTTATATGTAAATGCCTATGATATACTGCAGTATCAGTTGATTTCGTGGTCGATAGCGATTTCCTCAGGTAACCCTAAACCCCACTAAAAACTATAATTGAATCTAAAATTCCTTATAGCCTAATGCGAAGTACATCACCTTGTACAATATAACCTTATAGAGTGAGTAAAATAGATAACGATATTATACCACTTGAATTTTGAAGCTCCTCGTATTTGTAACTCCAAATGAATTTACCGAAAATAATGGGGAAATGCGGCATTGTTTTTGTAAAACCGTTCGATTTCTATACCCATTGAGAATATGCTAAAAACAGTCGAAAATCGTACCCAAAGTAATGTGGTTTGGTGTTTCCGTTTCTTGTTTGGAGGTGTAAAGGAGGAGGAACAATTTAACACGTCGCGCGCCTGCAGTTTCCTGGCGTGAATGTTTTATTATTGTTATTATTATTTACTACCTGTGACGTCAACATCGTCTAGAGCACTATGACATATTTTATTATCATCAAAGAAACTACAGAAGAAACTGTGTTGCGTGCAAAATATATTTAATAGTTGTTTTTTCTTTTTTTAATTAGTATTGCAATTTACGGCCGAGGTTGTACTTTTGTCCAGATTTAATGTACGACAACCCTCGTACAGGACAAACCGTTATTGTGGCAGTATTATTACCGTTTCGTGAGGGGCCAGAACGTTTACACATTTATCTGGACATAATTCATCGTGGTTCTTTTATACAGGGCTATAATAACAATAATAGTTATTATAAAAATAATAATAATTATTGGCAAATGTGTGATACTATAGTGTACCTAATATAAACAGCACGTAATATTTGGCAATATTATACGTCATGTTTTAGTGACGAGGACGGATGTGCGTAGACTTAAATAATAATAATTGTGTAAAATAATAAAGTAATGAAATTGTTTCCATTATATTCAGGGACATAGGGTGATTTTTTTTCCAAAACGCTGTAGTTATAGTATAATATATTTATACATTTATAACAGATGATTCAACCAGACGTTTGATGGTAAACGTACGTGGCGATGGGAAATAATTCCGCCACGGTTCATTCCCGTCGTTTGGCACTCAATGAAAAGTTTGAACTTATAATGGTTCGAAAAGCATCGGTATTGATGGACGAGTGGTGGGGAAGAAGAAGAGATGCGACGCCGACCCCGACACGGTTGAGTTTGCGCCACAGCCGCTGCCGGGCATCGTAACTATGATATACGGTTTAATGAAATAAATAAATATCAAGAAAGCGGTACAAAAGAGTGTTTAAATGCCTTTATCGTTTTGAACCATAAAATAAAATATTATAATATACTAAGTATAATACTATGAAATAATAATTTTTTGAAAAATTTTACACTTTTGTATACAGCGGTACCTACATTTGGTAAAGTTTTGTAATTAAATCACTCATATCAAGTCAGAACATACCTAAATGTTAATTAAAATGATTCGTGTAAATTAAATTATGAGAAAAAAATATGAAAATGATAACATCCTATAGGTTATAGGTAGCAAAGTAACGAAAAATGAGTTAACGGGGGAAAAGTTCGATCGATTTCAAAAAAAATTATAATTATTCGATTTTATTAAGTACATAAGCAAAGCACAACAAAAAAGAATTGTTGTCAAGACTTATTTTTTATTATAAATTATAATTATTAAATTTACATATCCACAAGATTTGTAAATTATAATTTGTGTGTAGTTACTGTAGTTGTATATATAATATGTTTGCAAACCAAATTTTCTTATCCATCATACGTGAAAATGAATTTATTTATCCATGCAACACTAAAGGTACACTTTCACAATATTTCATTACTTGACATTTTGAAGATCGTTAGTAGTTTTAAACAAGTCAAATTAATTTGGTACAATACAATTACTGTTGTATGTTTGCATGTAATTATTGTATATTCATTGACCTCGTAATATTATGTCTCCTGAAGTTTACGTGTTTGAATTATTATTATACACGAAATGAATTAAAATTAATAATATTATATCATCGTAATGGTAATCTAAAAGACCATATTTTTAACGGTAACCACGTGTCAAACGTCATTAAAATCGTATTCTTTGTAGATAATATAATATATGGTAAATGCTCGTCGAAAACGTGTAAACGAAAACACAATTTTTTTTCGTATAATATTATATTGGTTGTTGTATTTTATAATAAAATGATATCACTAAAATAATGGAAATAATAATAATTTTTGATGTATACATACTAACGCACCAAAAATAATGAAACTGAAAACATGTTTCTGACACGTGCATTTGACGTAGGTTAAAGGTGTACGGTTCGGTGGTTCGCGAACTCCGTTTATCAATAAATTAATTTTACACCAAACAGTCATTCAAAGAAAACCTTTCAAAGCTACTCTCAGCGGCGAACAACGCATATTATATACTACATTATACGCGCATGTGGTATAATATGTGTGTTGTATATAACAGTAGGGTAGGTTTCTTCTTTTGGAAATCGTTTCCATGCCAGTTTGTATGACATTTTTAGTGTTTCGCGGACGAGACATTTACATATACATAATATACCTATATAATATATTATAAACGGGTAACAATAAGGTTATATTTCCTCGTCGCCGTTTTATGCGTGTACGCAAGAAAATGCGTTTTCCAGACGTACGCAACTTTAATAATAATAATAATATGATGTGGGTCAAACTATTATACTGAGGTGGGGTACACTTATATAAGAATTTCCGGCAAACATATACATTTCAAATTTTCAACATTTGTTGTGAGCATGGTAGATTATAGATATAATAATATAATCTACCGTGGTTGTGAGTATTGTCGGTACCTATTAATTACTAATATAATATTATGAAACAAAAGATTACGTAATGATTCCGGTGCACAGCGAGCTGCTATAACAGGTGGAGGGAAACGATTTTAATAGCGTGACCGGAACACAATAATTGTTTAACTCAAAAATAGGTTCGTTTTTTATATCACTAACGGTTTCAAAGGGGCGGTTTCGACGTGTGCCGAGCCATAGAACGACTCCTTCGGACATCGACGAAACACTATAAACAGCTCTTGTGCACGATATACGTGTCCGTCTCGTTTGCTCTTATTTTTATAACTACGACGATTTTGCCAAGACAGCGACCATCAAATCCACCTTATTTTTTTTCTCGCGAGAGGTGCTCTGAAAGCTTTGCATGTTTCTTAATCCGTAGATATTATATATTATAAGATACAAGTTGATCAAAAATTACTATAACACACACCGGCTGAAGGTAGTCCATTTTTGGAGCATTCACATCGCACTCGATTGCGCGTTAAAAGCGGTTTAAGTAATCCAAATCGCACGCCCGTTATCGACAAAATCGATCAAAGTGTTATTTTGACGTATTGTCATCGTTATTACTCGGGAAATAACGGCGCGTGCACGAGTTGCATACCAAGTTGGATATGCTCTGCGCCTTTTCTGGATGAATTCCGTCTGAGACACAATTCGTCTTACCTTTATTAAAAGATAAGCTAGTGGAGGGACTGGTAAGAGATTGTGAGCACCGGAAAATAATAATCCTAATATCCTATGCATTCGGAATAAACAATTATAATAATCATCTGCAAGTATATAGGTAGGTATATTATTATTATGTATATAATGTTATATTACAATAGCTCTCCGTAATTTATAAAATGTCTAGCTGCAACCATTCACGCGTGTCTCGTTTCTTACTTGTTCGTTATTTTCAAACAATTTAAACGTAAACGACTTCTACTCCTCCCCCCTCTCCACTCACCATCATCGCAACAATAACTTCTACCTATGATTGACGCGTGCGAAGAAATTTTATTCTCCTTCGGAATTCACGGTAGTATGATTATACAAGGTTTTAATATTCAATTATCGAACTCTTTATGACAACAATTACCGGAAACGGGATGGAAAATGCAATACTTACACTTCGAAACTGTTCACACGGATGGTGAACAAAAATTGTTGACTGACTCACCCGCCATCGCTCCGAATCTCGAGTTGTTATACTATTATCGTCACCCAACGGGGCTTAGATTTATCGCAAATTGTCAAGTATCCCCATGGCGTGGTCCCTTATTATACCTATACTATTATTATTATACAATGTATAGCTTAGCCCCAATCAAAACTACTCATCTCGCCGGGAGTCTGATAACACACGCAATGTTTATGGATACTTTGACGGCATTGGCGGACAGTTCATATATCTCTTGCCACGGCGGTGGTGGTGGCCGTTGCAGACCATCACGCGAGCCTTTTACGTAGGTACGTGCTGCAACGCATGTTGCTATTATTATTATCATTATTATTATTATTATTATTATTGCTGTTGTTATCGAGTAGACGTGGCTATTATAATAATAGTAATAGTCATAATAATAATAATATATCTATAACGCGTTATTATACAGAGACGAGGGGCGAAAATCGTTCATTATAACCTCGTTTAATCCCTCAACGACCTCCTAGAGAACGTCTAAACTCCAGGGCAGTTGATAGGTATAAATAAGAAAAATTGTTTTATTTTATAAATTCTATTAGAAAATATTACAATGATTTCATGTATAAAGTATTATAATACATTTTTATATTTTATGCCTATTATATTATTAATATGACAAGCATTGTATATGCGTATAAACCTACTCACTAACAAACGACAGTAAAATACGCATGCTTATTATTATTATTATTATTATTTATATTATATTTTTGTTCACTTGTCGTTCAGCTCGCTAATGATTTGAACGTTTTTGGCAGAAATTCTCATGTGTACAATGACGAAATCTAACGAGAAATACAAAACACGGTACGCGTATTATAATATAAAATATAATGCAATAATGCAAATTATACAAATTGAACTTCAAACGATGTCCTGATGTCCCATTATTGTTGTAAACCAATTTCGCCGAGTACGCGTATAACTTCAAGTACAGCTAAGGCAAGAAGATGGAATAGGATTAATTTCCACCGTACATTGGTTTAAACATCTGAATAAAATAACTAAATAATTATTGTGAAATGTTGTAGGACGGTAGTCTTTATTGTTAATAGTCTATCATTAGTGGCATATTATTATTCATTATGATATTATGCTCTAATAAATATGAGTATACATTATACAAACTGTAACTAAAATACCTGACAAATGAAACAACTTTTAATCTAATGAATATTTAAACATTTTTTTTTTATTATAATACCGAAAATGTTATTAAATCTAATTTTTAGCCAACATTTTATGGTAAAAACGTATATTTAAATCAAGTAGCTCATTTTTTAAAATATACATTTTTTTTCGGATAAATTAATTTGAAACGCAATTGCTTTTTTTAAAATATTCCTATTGGGAATTTCCTCACATAAGTATACGTCACGTTCTTAAATTATTTATTATCTGTATAATGTTCATAACTTTCGTCAAACGTTTAACAAGCAACATTTTTTTTTTATTATGTAAAATCAAATCTTTTTTTGTTACACCATGTATTAAAATTACTTAAAATGCTAATCTCGTTTGTAGTTATACGTATTACTTATAAATAGTTCACTATTTTGGATTATAGTGTTTGTCTTCGAACAATTGTTGTTTATTTATAATTGTTTAAACCCCATTAAACAAATATATACCTATATATATATTATTTTTCTTTTGAACGCAATTAATGTAATAAGTATACGTATAACATCTGCGGCGTATTGACCATATTTCGACAAGAAAATAAATGCAGGTTATTGAAAATACTTTTAATTTAATGACGTTAGTTAGGTTATTATTCTTTAGATGTTGGCTATATTATACCGACTTCAAACTTGGTAATCAGTTTCAAATTGTTTATGTTATCAGTGATAACGTATCACTCATCAAAAGATTAACGTTGAGCGTACACAGTATAATTAAATTCAAAATTAGTCGATCGTTTAGTTTGCACACCGCTTTATCGGTTAAATTATTTTGATTTGTGTCCCTTTGATGGCTTTAAGATTATTCATAGGAGATTTTTAGGTACAATAATATCGTGATAGTGATACTGTTATAGTGCATTTTTTTTTTGTTTTCCGTGTGATTGAACTATCGTATTATACCCGTCGGCTTCATGGCCGTATGGCCAATGGCGTATTTAGGAATTTTCCTAGGGGGGGATGAAATATGTAATAATATACCCACAAAAACTTACAAAATATATATTTTTAAAATCCCCTAACTTTTTACCTATTAAGGTTAGTGTGGATCAATGCGACATAAAAATTGACACAAATTGTATAGTACCCAATAGCATTTATTATAAATTCATACTAGCGCGAATTCCGTGTTTAATACGATAAACAAAAAAAAAATAGTTATAATATAAAATCCAGATTTCTATTTTTTTGGATGCTCAGTTCATCGATAATCACATGATTATTGTTTTGACCTGTGACCGGTGACATGCCAATAAAGCAAACTCATTAAGTCAGTTCTAATAAACAAAGTTTATAATAATTACTAATTTATAATTATATTTCAATATTACATAGGAAAATTGATAAAATATTTACTCCTGTCATACTATTTATGAGGTACCTAAGACTTAAACCTGTTCAAACTTGAAAAACATCGTTCAGGTGTAGCAGTTGATACAGGCAAAGTACAAAATATTTTGAAGAGTTCATGAATATTTGGATAAAACCCTTTATCACATACATCTAAAGCATGTAACCCAAAGGTGAATACAATTTTTTCAGTCACTAACTACTATTTGGTCACTAAAAATAACCCTATGGTAAATCCACGGTCTTCGTGGCAATTTTGTTTTATTTACCTACTGTATATCGGGTTTATTATAAACACTCATGCATGAAAAACAATTCGCGCAGAAAAGTAAAAAATACAGTACATCATATTATCATAGACTCTAATAATTACAGTGAGCATAGAGGAATATTATGTTTTTGTTGTCCGATAGTCGTATATGCCGCGAACGATAAGTGCCGATTAGTAGGTATATCAGAGCGGTACAATTACCACGGCTAGAAAACTTACAAAACACACATACTTAAAAGTAATATTATATTGAGAAATACAGAAAATGAGAAAACTTAACTTAACAAAAAAAAAAGGTCAAGTGGGGGTTTATCCCCTATATCTATCCCCCCCGTAAATACTCCTCTGCGTATGTCGTTATAATGTTATATAATATTATGTAGGTATATGAATTATTAAAATTTACTTTGATCGTTGTGGTAATAGTTTAACATACAAGCATTAACAAAATATATTATAGTAACGACGAATTGTTTATCTTTGTTAGTCAAATTGATTTATCATCTATAACTATGATACATAATAACGTAATATTAAATGTACGATTTTTGACCATTTCTTTCATTTGAATTAAGTTTAAAGCATGATATCGTGTATTTATAGTTTCATTGTTTGTATGCTCTAAACGATAGCATAGATAATAATATTATATTATGCGTGTATCGTGGTGTTTCGTATTTAAGTACAATTCAACAAAACAACATATAATATAAATGTGTTATTTAGTTATTAATTTTATTAAAACAAGCAGAAAATACGATTTTATGATCACATTTATGTATTGAATTTATTATGCATTACGACCTACTAAAAAATTATAATAATTTATTGTATTGTTTATGCCTCCATGCCCTACACCATATGTTATCATAAACGAATTCATTTGTTAGATATTACATTCTAATAATTCATAAAACTATTTTACAATGTCTTCCACCTAGTACGTAATAAGAAATTCAGTGCAGTAAGCATACATACTATATGTGCCTCTAATATATAATATATATATTATATAACATGAAAGTGTCTGTAACTTTATTAAAGTTTCCTGAGAGTTAATAACGAACGCGTAGTACATTTTGCTACTATAGAGACTTACGGTATAGTGAGCATTATCATTGGGGGATGGGGGAAATAGGTAGGTAGGTAGGTAACACATCAAAAGCCTAAGAAATAACCATAAAATATGAGGTTGAGGAATCCTCAGTTTTCAGTGTCGTATATACTTAACATTAAAAGACAGTTATTAAAGGATGAACTTATTATTATCATATTTTATAAAAGGAGTGTGATACGGAAGTGAATTTTTTATCTTACGACGCAGACAGTTAGTAATACAATAATTATTAATGTTTAACTCGGTTCAATAATGGAAAAAAAATATTTAAAAAGCTCATAACTTATAACTATTAAAATAACTGAATATTTTTTTTAAATGCTGTACCACTTATTTATTGTAGGTTTTTATTTTCAAAACTCTGATTTCAAATTAATTTTTAAAAATGCATTGACGAAGGAAAACACGATGAGACATTCCAGTAATATATTTACTAAATCAACAAACCACGTAAAAACAAGTAAGTAAAATAAGAATAACATATTTAGCTTTTATTTACTCGATTGTTCAAACAAGTTCATTTTGTTCGAAAAAGTAGGAGTAATTTATAATAATGGTGATAAACAATATGATTTGTAATCAAGCCCAATATTGAAGTTAGAAAACGCTCGACAAATATAACGAAAGTAGTATAACTTACTACTTACTAGTATACAATGAATTAATTAAATTACTCACTTAAAAACATATCTTATGGTTTCTTAATGAACAGCATAATTCACAATATAATATTATAACAGTTAACATAGTTACAATTAATTTTGTGCTTTTGTAGTTGCATGCTATTTAATGCTAATAGTATATTATTATGCTGTTTATCATATTTGGATATAATATTTAAATAGTAGCAGTACTCGAGTGCCTGCCTACGTTTTGCGCTATTTGTCTAATTGTGACAGTTGTTTATAATGTAATATGATGTGACTGCTTTTAATTTATAACCATAAATCCATTTTATATTTCCGCGGGGGGTGAGGGGGGGGAGAGAGAGAGGCACTATATCTATTAAGGCTACCTATAGTAAAAATCTGAAATGGTTAAATTACCATTTTAAAATACGATCGATCGTCGGGAGAGGGGACTTCAGGACATATTATTATTATGGTAGGTACGCGTTGTAGACCCGCAAACATATTATTGAACTAAGGTCAAACCTTAAATTCTAACGCACTCAGTCAATCTAATATTAGATTATTTTCATTCCTTGAATGCCTCGATCCAGACACGTATGGTTAGTATTCACTGCGATCCGACGACGAACCAAAATGAAAATAATATTACCCGTTTCCGAGCCATTCGCGCAGTCGTCACGTCTGCTCGATGATGATGATGATAATAATAGTAATAATAATAAAAATAATAATAATAATAATACTATTATGTCTCGCGATCAGTTTCTCGACGGTTCGTGTGTGTCTGGCGTAGGTAGGTATTCGAGCGAGAATCGTCAACAATGTTGTTGTATTATGTTGTCTCGTAAATTAAATGCAGTCACGGAGATACGCGCGATTCGCACCGGATAAATCTCTCGAAAGCGTTCTATGGCAGTCAGTGCATCGCAATTGACAGTATGGCGATGGTACTTCAGCGATCGAAGGGGGACAAAATAAACCGATTCAATGACGGTTTCTCTCAGTATGAACTCCACTTTATTCGATAATATTTTACTTCTTTTGGGACGATATAATAATACCGTACGTACTACGTATGTATAATAATATATTAAAATATAAAATATAATATTATATATTATACCGTTGGTGCCTATATTATTGTCTTATAAATTTGTCTACAGTTGATACTCATTTTTATGTCGCTATAAATATTATACGATATTATTCATAACCGGTGAAACGTTTATTTTATACATATATACGTTTATAGGTACCCTGTCTATACATATTGTTATTTTAGTTTTAACACCGATTTCGTCACAACGATATTCCGGTACCAACCGAATATATTTTATTGTTTTATACATGGACGCTTTCGATAAAGTTAGTCTCAAATATATGGCTAGTCTGTTAGACAATAGTATCTGGATACCATTAGTAGGCTGTATTAACATTAAATAGGTATGGTAATATACACAAGCTTCCCTACCAGTTAAAATAATATAATATAATTTTATTTTTTTTTTGTTTGAATTCGAATTTTCAAATCAAAACAAATTTAATTAAAAATAAAATATTTGTGCAAGTAAGAACCATAGAATCACTTACTAGTTATTTCATCGTTTACTCGTAGTCACGCCGTACTCTTGTACAATTTTAGTTTTCAATCAACCAACATTTTCGTTCGTTATTATTATTTTTTTATTCTAAAATATTAAAATCTGTACATATTTTGTGGTACAAGAAGTAAGTGATTAAATGTATGTATTTATTTACATTAACAAATAATGAAGACGTGAAGAAGAACTATCCAGTGCCAGTTAACTTGACTTTATGTGCTTATTATGGTGTTAGGCGTAGCGCATAGATGACAATGTTGCCTGAGCCTTTTAGTTACTATGATAATTCATAATAAATATAACTATAACT
>NW_021771183.1:3908-4803 GCF_005508785.2 Acyrthosiphon pisum | reverse complement strand
CCAGCTACTGCAATTGATGATTCAAAGAAGATAAGTATGTATTCATTTATTGACATAAATTATTTACAGTTGCATTATACATTTTTATTGTATTGATATTTATCAGCAGAGATTTGTAATTTTTTTTAGAATTAATTTAAAAAAGGTGGGTAAGTGGATGTAGCTCTGCTGTACAGTAGGTTACACGTGGGTCACTATATAATGGATAGTATTAAATTTGAATTCAATGATATAATATCACTGTATAAGAATAACGATTCTGAGCGGAGACGGTTTGTCAGTCAAGGTATTAGACATATCTATTATAGGTATACTTATCTATGGTATTAAAAAAAAATTGACCTATAATAGGTATCAATAATAAATTCCAAATTAATCATATCACAATATCCATTAGGTAACGCGTTATACATCAACAACAAACCGTGGTACTATCATAGATATATAATAGTATACTTTAGAAGTTTCAAGTACCCACAAATAATATTATACAATCACAATAAAATATCTAAAATAGTTATTCCAGGTTTTTTAATATGTAATTTCGTCTAAATTTGAACTTAAAATTACTATAAAAATAAACTGTGCTTATGTATTTCTTAGAATTTTTAGTAACAGAATTAAATATTTACGTGGAATCTTGTTTTAAATTTTCAATTCTTAGATATAAAAGTTGAACATTTTATACATTTTTAACTACAAAATAATTATTCAATTTTAAATTTGATAAATTTTGTCAACATTTCAACTTCAAATGCTTATAAAAAAAATGTGTGCCTATGTATTTTTACTATTTTACAATTGCTATTGTAGCAATATATCATGAGCCTTGCATTAAATTTCCACGCATTTTTACCAAACAAATAAAATTTTATTGATATTTATAGAAAAAAAA
>NW_021771183.1:0-1178 GCF_005508785.2 Acyrthosiphon pisum | reverse complement strand
AATTGGTGAAAATCAAACAAAGTTGGGGGGCTAACTTCACATACATGTTGAATTTACCGCCGTCAGGAATATGCCACCAAGCATAATATGAAAAGCCACGTGACCGAACGTATCCGCACTCGCTGCACACTGCCTGGCGAATCTATGCGTAATTACGTACAATGAGGAGCGACCGCAGTTGTAAAATATGGAGGACACGTTAGAAATTATAACTACAGCTTTTGGTCCTTCTTACTGTTACCTAAGGTGGTTGGCCATATATGTACCTACTGTGGTTTTCACACTACGGTGGTGAGACTCGGCTGTTAAGCACCGGAACAGTAATATTATATCATCGTCGACACGAACGAACGATACGACGGTGCGAACGGCTCGCAATAGCAGACCTGACTACACGTCGCGAGGAACTCGACCGTTCGATACCACGCAACCGGTTGGTCGGGCAGGCGCGAGGAACGGCGACAGTCACGAAGCGCAATTTTGACCCGTGTCTCGGCGTAAATAATTTTTTTGTCCGATACCTGTACCGAAAGTTTGAATTTCAATAGAGTTGGGAAGCGTTGGGAAAACCTAGACCTTATTCCGTCCAGCGGGCGGTAAAGTGGAAATCCCCAACAGTGCCGGGCGCGGGGGGCCGTAAAATCTCGGAACGTATTTGCATGGACCGTATAAATACGGAACAAAAAAGTATAGTCCCGGACCGTAGAAATGCGGAATAAAATATTGTTCAAACCGTATTATGCCGGACCGTATAATCGCGGAATTTCAAAATATGTGGACTGTATTGTCGCGGACCGTAGAAATCTGGAAAGTATACCCCCGGACCGTATTCTCTCGGAAAATAAAATACGTACACCGTATAGTCGTGGACCGTAGAAATGCGGAATAAAATATTTTTCGAACCGTATTATTCCGGACCGTATAATCGCGGAATCCTAATTTTAAATGATACTAACGCCATCAAGCGGTGTAATTTATTACTACAATCATATAATATGGTTTAAACATTCCTAAGGGGTTTTAAATGGGCAATTTAAAATGTGGATTATTATTTATTATTATTATTTATTACCAACATTTGGTCTCTGACCTCTGTAAGCTACTAAACTACTAAAGATACTAATTTAAAACTATTCAAACAATAGAATTATAGTCATGTTTAATAAAAAAAAAAAATA
>NW_021771182.1:23901-25203 GCF_005508785.2 Acyrthosiphon pisum | reverse complement strand
GTTTTCTAGACCTCGCCGTGTGTACACGTACGGACACGACCGACGTCCTCGCGAAGTTTAGCTACACAATATAGAATACGGAAAATCCATTGTATCTTTCTTTTTTTGTTTTTTTCGTGCTTCACTACTCACCGTGTCGGTGTCATTCTTTCAGTTGAATAAAACACCGACCCTTCATTAAAAACCACCAAATTGCGTTTTGTTTTTTTTTTGTGGTTAATCCTAACCGTTGGTCACCTCATCACCTCAACCACGCGGCACCCCACAGGTACGCATCAAAGTTCGACCTCAATAAAAGATATTATTTGTATTTCATTTGAGTGTCCGTGTTTATATGTAATCATTTTTATAATAATCTTTATATTTTTATTAGGATCGGTAATGAATGTTTGACAATTGCAAGTTACTTGGTTAGTTGACTTGTAAATAATTTATTTATATTACTTTTATTATTTATTTAATTTTTATACAGTATCATGACTTGTAAATAATATAACTTATACTAATTTTATATAATATTAATATTTTTATATTCAGACTTGTAAATTTATACAACTTTTATACATCAAGACTTTTTACAATTTTTATCTACTGTACAGCAGAGCGACATCCACTTACCCACCTTTTTATATTAAATAGTTTAACAGTTATGACTTATTTAATATTTTACTTATTATTTAAAAAACTAAAGTGTTAAAATTTTTACTATTCACTATTAAGTATTACTATTGTTACTTTTTTTACATTAAACATTAAACATTTATTTTATTTATTATTTAGAAAAAAAACCAAAAGAGTCATTTATGTTTATTAAAACGGTATAATACAAAAAAATAATATACTAACCTTACCCAACTATCAACAAAAAACATCCATCCACTAGCAGAGGCACCATAGTAAACGGCATAGCCACCCCCACAAAGCAAAAACGACTATGCATAATATTGTACTTTAAAATATAAAATACCTGTTTTGTATCGTCTGTGCATTGTCCAAAGTTCCCATAGTGGCTTTTCGGCATACTAACAATTAACAAAAAGAATAGTGAAGGTGAACTACTAAAATGTCAATTCTGTATTATTTTATATATCATGTCCTAAAAATTAAAAGATTAAATTTAAAACCACTTAAATAACTGCTATCGGAACTTCAAAAATATAATAAATTTGGTTATTATTGTATTGTTAGAAATGTCAAATGGTTTATATAAAATATTTTAATGACTTAGATAATATTATAATAATAATATATATTATACGGGTTAATATGGGTTAATAATATTGGCTATTTTATAAATTTATA
>NW_021771182.1:21798-23851 GCF_005508785.2 Acyrthosiphon pisum | reverse complement strand
ACTTATAACTAATTCAGCAGGCTTACCCTTACGGAAATGGTGCTCCAATTCCAGTGCCATAAGAGCTCGATTGTCTGAATTTAGCGAAGATCCTCTTTTTGCATTGGAAATTCAAAAGGAAGACGCAGTGAAATCCCTGGGACTACATTGGAAACCAGCAGAGGACGAGTTCAGGTTCTATGGTGTTATGAAAGTCAATACGAGTAAAACCACCAAACGTGTCATTCTATCTGACCTGAATAAGGTATTCGACCCGCTAGGTTTCCTAGTACCGGTCCTAATCAAAGGGAAGATATTCATCCAGCAAATCTGGCAATTAAAAGTAGACTGGGACTCTACGTTACCAGAGGACATACAACGCAGATGGGATATCTTTTATACCGAGCTGGAAGACTTACGACTTGTGAAAGTGCCTAGGTGCACATCTGTAACGGCGAGGAGTCAAATTGAAATACATGGATTTTGTGACGCTTCGCAGGAAGCATACGGCGCTTGTGTTTACGTACGTTCAAAGGATCAATCCCATAAGTGGCACTCTCGGTTGCTATGTGCGAGAAGCAGAGTAGCATCCTTGAAAGGTGAATCAATACCACGGCTAGAATTGAGTGGTGCTCTAACTCTGGTACACCTAATCAGTAAGCTTGCTTCAGCCTGGGAGGTGAATTGTCGTGAATGCTACCTATGGACCGATTCCACAATTGTCCTAGGATGGCTAAATGCTCAGGCTATTCGTCTCAAAGTGTACGTAGCAAACCGGGTCACCCAGATACTGGAGTTAACCGATCCAAAACAGTGGCGTCACATAAGTACTGAAGAAAATCCCGCGGATATGATTTCCCGGGGTATTAGCGCAAGGCTCCTTAGTAACTCAGAGCTTTGGTGGAATGGTCCGAAGTGGCTATCTGACAGCGATAATGCAAGTATTCAAGGGGTTTACTCTCCCATAGAGGAATATAATCTACCAGAACAACGTCCATTGCAGTTGTCATTAGTGATAGTAGCGAATATCGATAAGATTTTCCAACACTATTCTCAGTGGAATAGGCTGAGAAAGGGCGTCGCCTGGTTGCGCAGATTTATTGAGTTTCTTCGTTCGAAGAGTTTAGTGTCTAAAACCAAGTACCTCACATTGGGCGAATTGAAAAAGGCTGAACATTGGATTTTAGTTAGGGTGCAGGCAGAAGCATTTCCGGAGGAAATATCAGCATACAAGGCCAATAAAGACATTTCACCAAGAAGCAAGTTGAAGAGTTTAGCACCATTCATGCGAAATGGACTGATCTTAGTTGGGGGCCGCCTTTCAAATTCTGATCTAACTGAAGAGCAAAAATATCCTATAGTTCTTCCCTATCAGCATAAGATCACGAAATTGATCTTTACCCACGTTCACCACGAGTTATTACATTGTGGACCGCAGTTGTTACTTTCAGCCATTCGTCAGGTTTATTGGCCATTAAAGGGCCGCCTGTTAGCTCGTTATACTGTCCATCGGTGCATTCCATGTGTCCGCGCGAAGCCTAAGTTCCAAATTCCATTAATGGCACCGCTGCCACAGCAGCGCGTTCAATGTTCAAGACCGTTCAGCATTACAGGCGTGGATTTCGCGGGCCCAGTTATGACACGAAGTGGTAGCCGTGGACGAGTTAACAAAAAGGCTTGGATATCTCTTTTTATATGTTTTGCAACAAAGGCCGTACACATAGAGGTGGTAGAAGATCTGACCAGTCAATCCTTTATAGCGGCTTTAAGAAGATTTATGGCTCGGAGGGGAAAGCCAAAGGAGGTGTGGAGTGATAATGGCACGAATTTCGTCGGAGCCCGTAAAGAATTGACTACATACTTAAAGAGCATAGAATCCAGCTCTGTTGAAGAGGGCATCTCATGGCATTTCAACCCTCCCTCAGCACCACATTTTGGAGGGCTTTGGGAGAGCGCCGTTAAGAGTGCAAAGTATCACTTGGCACGAGTATTGAAGGACTCTCATCTAACTGTCACTGAGCTACAAACATTAATGTGCCAAATTGAAACGTGCCTTAATTCTCGACCTTAACCC
>NW_021771182.1:21455-21748 GCF_005508785.2 Acyrthosiphon pisum | reverse complement strand
AGACAATTTGGAAATTCGTTTTAGTATAAAATATATTTGATATTTCCACCCAATCTTCTGTAGTCGGTTTAGGCATCTCTTTTGAATTTAAAGTTGATCATATCACTTTATAAGTGTCTTTTACGATCACTCCAATCGTACTTCTTCCAACACAAAAATCAAATTTTAATGCAGCGAAGCACGTACCAGTTGATAAATATCTAATAAACAAAAAATACATTATTAATAAATAAATTTAATGGGTCACTTTTTTTTAGTTTTTACATTCTGAGCGTAGCAATGAACGTATTGAT
>NW_021771182.1:13496-21355 GCF_005508785.2 Acyrthosiphon pisum | reverse complement strand
TTTACAATGTGTATGTTTTTTTTTATTATAATTTTTTTTTTGTCTGTGTACACGATAAGATGTTGAAATAATGATTCGATATTTTCGACTTCAGTGTATTTTCCGATGGGATAGTGAATCTTGTTGGTGCATACGGCCGAAATTTAAAATTCCCAGTAGTTTTCAAAAGCACAGGGAAAAAAAATTAAAGAAAACGGTTTTCGAAAAAAATAATTTTGGTTTTTGGAGTACCTAACTCTAAAAAAAAAGAACTGTAGATACATGGCATTTTCATTGAGTGTTTTCATTAGCATTTTCTATACATCATAACATTTAAAAAATATTTTGACTCATGTTGGAATATTAATAGGCATAAATGCAATTTTGGATTATTAATAGTTTTTTTTTTAAAATTATGTCGATAAAAAACTTTAAAATGTGTAATACAAGGTTCCCCGTATATTTTGTTAGCTATAAAATTAAAAAAAAAAGTTGAGTGTAAATCCACAATAATGAGCGTCTGGAGTTTTAATTTTGACAAAATACGTAAAAATTACGAACATTTAATTTTTTAGATTCTGAGCGGAGCGATGAATGTATTGATTTTAAATTGAAAAATATTAAAAATACATAGGTACAATTTTTTGCTTTATAAGCATTTAGACTTAAAATGTTGACAACATTTTTCAAATTTCAAATTTAATAATATTATTTTGTAGTTAAAAATGTATAAAATGTTCAACTTTTTTTCTAAGGATGAAAATTTTAAACAAGGTTCCACGGAAATATCCATTTTTATTCTGATTTCATTAATTATTTATATTTTATAATATGATAAATTAATATTATTATAGTGACCGATCTGAAAGGTAAATGGAGACATATTAGAGACCACTATTCATAATTTATAAATCAGGGTAAAAGTGGCGATAGTGCCAAAAGAAAAAATTATGTATATGCAGAATCACTGACGTTCTTGCAGCACATAATTAAAAAAAGAAGGTAATCATATTAATAAAGATATTTATTACAAACATATTTATAATGCAATCTAAACTCGACAATTTTAGATTTTTAAAAATACGTTGAAACACAAAAATAATTTTATAGTTTTTAATTCAAAAATAATCACAGTTTTTGTTAAAAATTATCAAAAAATGTATTCCCCAAGACCAGACCACTGCACTGAGATACATTTTGTACATAGGTACTATTTTTTTTATAAATATTTCCGGTCACGCCTCTGCAGAGTAGTTAGTTTTATTTGATAAGAAATTAATATCAGAAATTATAAAATTTTCATAATTTTCTAATTTTAATGTTCATAACAAAAAATATTCATGAAAATGTACATCACTAGTAATGACAACTAGATGAATTATTTTTTTATTTGCTCATAGGACGACAGGTAATTTCGATGAAAGTGTACAAGAAGAAGGAGAAAACACCGGTGGAGAAGATTCATCCCACGAGCTGGTTTTAGATAATGAAATTATACCACCTCAATCCGACAGATATTCAACTCCAAAAAGTAAAAAACAAAATAATTCCAAGGTACAAAAGATGACACCATTTCAAAAAGAGTTACTAAGCAATTTAGCTACTACCGAAGAAGATGTAACTTCTGATCCTAGTAAGGCATTTTTATATTCGTTATTACCCGATTATAAAATACTAAACTACACTGAAAAAAATATTAATTTACAAATTACAAAATTATTTTGTAAGATGACAAAGTGTATGCCTAAACAAAAAATTGTTGGTTCTATCAGAAGTATTGATTTACTAAACTAACTAATTTGTTATAGAAACAATTTCGTTTTTGTTCATTGTTGTTTTGTTATACATAACTAAAGTTGCATTGTTATTACATTTCATTATGCTCATACAACAGAATGTTGTTTTTAAAAAATGGTTGGTATCCTTTACATTAAATGTTGAAGACTAACACAGGCACTTTAGTTAATAATACAAAACTATTTGTAACAAAACCAATTGTTAAGTTAATTCATTACAACAAATAATATGGTATGAGGTACTTATGTAAAATGTAATAATCACAAATTGATTGGTTAAAGGAAACAGTTCATGCGAGGTAGATAACATATTTTCAGTTTAAACAACCCAAAAGCATTAACCACAACAATATTGATAACGTATTGTCAACAACTGTTTGGTAAAAACTAAAAATAGCGGAATTTCAGGCATCATTGCGATTGCTACAGGCGTATTTTCCGCCATTAATTTTTCGACTTGCGATTTTGTGTCTTGTTCTCTTGTTTACTAAACTTTATAAACTTTACTGTCATAAGTTTTTTGTGCATTCCTTATTTTAAAATGTCAGACGTAGCTGACTTATTGACTGCGTGGGATTTGAAACAGTACATCGAATTGTTCCAAGGTAAGTTTAATAACAATATTACGAATGAATTTTAAACTAAATCCACATGTCATTATTAATTAAATAACGTCTTTCGATACAATGAATATCACGTTTTAATTTTAGTTGGCAGACACTTAATTAAGCTATTGGGTAGGTACCTATCAATGGCCAGGCATAAATTATCAATATTACTGATGTAGCTGTAATATTAGCCTACTGTCCATCGATATGTAAAAACATATAATTTGAAAACGTTAATATAAAATCATGTCAAGTATTCTTCATAAATCATAAATATATTATTTTTGTATTTCTACATAGAAAATGCTATTGGTATTGAAACGTTTCCATGTCTAACACCTGATATGGTCAAATAATTAATTCCCATGATTGGGCATAGAGCTAGATTTATTTCAAACCTAGAACAGTGGAAAACAATAATTCAAGGAATACCAGACATGAATAAAGACATGGTATATACTGTAATATTTTATTGAAACATTTGTATTATTAAAATACCATTTATATACTCATATAGTAATTTATTATAATTTATATAGACAATACATACTTATTAATTGATATTTTAGATTAATCAATCTCTATCATCCTCTAGAAATTATATTAATAATGATAATTCATTACCACCTAGTACCTCATCTGCAGAAGTAAGCACATAGCTGTAATTTGTGTTTATATAATTTGTATCTAAGAATAAAATATGTGATAAAAAAAAAAAAATAGGAAATTGAGTGTGGGAAAAATATCTGACCAATTAAATAAAAATCAGTTAGAATATAAATTTGTAGATAAAGATATTCAAAATAATAATAAAAATTATGTTTAGGTTTTTAACTACATTTTTTCTCTAACTAATAAATACCTATATTTGTTGCCTTACCTAACTCAGATGTAATCAGGCTATGTTTGTGTATCATTGATTTTATACACATTTATTTTTTGGATTATTTAATTGACATGTTTAATATTTTAATAATTTTAGTCATTTGAAAACGTTGACTTCTATTTTGAAGAACTGAGAGATGTGGTCACCAGTAATGAAAAAACAAACCAGGAAATAGAGGCAACAAAAAAGACATCTGAAGTTCAACTACCAAAAAAAAAATGTAAATCTTTAAGATATGAAATATTTTTTTTAAATATTAATTATTTAAAATTCCAGACAAATATTTTTTATTTAAGCATTGATATAATGTATATTAAAAATATTGGTCTATATTATACTCGTTAATACAGTTGTAGTTGTTATAATTTTTTTCTTTTTCTTTTTTCTAGGAACTTTTAGATTTGCTCAAAACTTCTAATGAAGGGAACTCTTTATTAGCTAGTTACCAAAAAAGTGGTCTATTAGACAGCATTGGACGCAGACGTCTTTGTAGTTTAATTATAAATAATGTACTAAGCGCTGATGTTAATGCAAGAATTAGTTCATTCAGATTACAAGACCTTTCCTACCAAATAACTCTAGTCTTCCACAAAGAACGGACACCGACATATTTCATACCCTACTTATCATATGGACCCGGGTTAAAAAGAGCTGCGAAGGGCAAGCTATTTGACTGTATAAACAATCGTAAAAGAGAGTTTCGTAAATCTGGCATTATAATGGGTCAGAAAGAATCATTTTTGAGTGTTGTATGTTTACCACAATAGGGTTTGATGAGCAATTTTATGCTTATGAAGTTGAAATCCATGAATTAAATAATTGTTTTATTTTCCAAGACTCATTAATTTCTCCTATACCAAATACTTTAAATGTTGTGTCAAATAGAACAAAATATGTGACAGTTCGTGATCCGTTGTAAATTCTTTTTAAATATATATATTACAGGATAAATTATTATTATAATCAAGGTAAATTTAACATAGGAGTCAGTATAGTTTATTACAATTGTAAAATATGTTCATTTGTATTATATAATTTGGTCAGTTAATTTGTTTTTTATTTTCAAACATAATATGACAAATAATAATGATATATTATATACCTGAATAATATATTTCAGTACTCGGATATTTTTTACTTGTATATTTTGAATACCTGAATACGCTGCAGGGTCGTCAAAAATGGACTGCCATCCAGGACAACCTCAAGGTGAATGATCTCGTGATTGTTGAGGCTCCAAACCAACCCCCTTCCGTGTGGCGTATGGGACGCATCACAGTGGTCCACCCAGGTCCTGACGAGACGGTCCGCGTGGTCACGATTAAGACGCAAGATGGGGAAATGAAGCGACCAGTCGTCAAAGTGGTTAAGCTGCCAACCGATTATTAGACTTTCCTGACATCCACTGGTACATCCTCCATCCTTCTTTTGAAATGTTTTTATGTATATTTGTATTTTATGTATTTATTGGCCCCGCAATTATTGTGATGTGTATGATCTTTCAACGTCAATCTTCAGCTCTGATAGTTCTTTGAAAGTCCACGGGATCTTTCAACGGGGGGAGAAAATGTTGGATACGGAACCGTCGCCGTCGCACGTTTCGCGGACACCGGTTGACCGTTATCGTCTCACCCCCCACCGCGAGCACATGCGCTCTATACAACACTATCCCGCCCAGGGATGCCAACTGCAGGGAAATTTCCCTAGATTTAGGGAAATATTTGTAAGTCAAGGAAATGTTAGGGAAACAGGGAAAACATCCAACAAGTTGGGGAATTCGGTAAAAAACTGATCTCTGGTAAAAATATAATACAATTTTAAAAAAATTACGTTACAAAAGGTAATGGGTCGCCATGACAATGTTTCGTACCAAGTCGGCAGGGGGTTGGTATCATACTATCATTAGTATCATTCGCGTCAAAAATTTTGCCGTCCCGTCAACATTGAACGCAAACTTTTTGCAATTTAAATCGACGCGTCAAAAATGTCAAGTGACGGTAATGAGTACGAGTATGAAATGTCAAGAAAAAAAAAAAGAAACTGTTATCGTCAAAAATACTGTAAGGATTGGGAAAACGAAACATGCTTCAAAGGGTGGTTAGCTAAGAGCAAGAAAGGTATGTTTTTTTGTACGAACTTAAGTTATTATTAATAATTTTAAAATATGATCGATTGTAATTAGGTGAATTTCATTTCCATTGTATTGCGTGTGGATTTGACGGAGTTGCGGGGAAGTCGGAAATAAAAAAGCACGCAGCCGGACTTAAACATAAGCGTCTTGTAGATGGATGTAAAAATCAACAATCCTTGACAAGCCTACCATCAGTTTCAAAACGCGCACAACTTGATAAATCGGTAATACTTTAATTTTAATTTATTCTATATATTTTAAAATAAAATTCTGTAAATAATAATTATTACAGGTTAAACTCGGTGAACTACATATGGCTGCATTTATAGCAGAACACAATTTGCCATTCACAGTTATGAATCATTTGCCGAAGTTGATTCAAACTGTATGATTAAATTGTATGGATTTCGAGAAAGATGAATGTCAAGTAATGGAGTACTGGTATAAGGTGATGACCTTGAAAAAAGGTGATGGCTCAATAATGTTTCCTGCATTAACTATGTTAGTGACACATATAATGACACTTCCCCATTCCAGTGCTTCAGTTGAAAGAATTTTTTCGATGGTAAACACCATCAAAACTAAAGATCGCAATCGTTTGAATACAGAAAATTTGATCGGACTGTTACAAACTAAAAGAGCATTTAAAGATTCGGAATGCTACTCTTATGATTTTGATGACAATTACATTAAATTATTTAATCAAAAAATGTATAATTTTAAAGAATAAGTTCTTATTAATTTAGTTTTTAAGTATTTACTGAGGTTCAAAAGATACTTAATATGGTTATAACTTATAATTAAATATATATTAAAATATTAATATAAAAATAAATTGTTATAAATAATGTTTGTATAAAGAGAAACTGACTGAGGTTTAAAAGTTACTTAATATTGTGATATGTTATTATTAAATATATTATGTTGAATATTCAAAAAATAAATTGTTAAAAAAGTTGTTTATTTATTTCCAAATTAAAATATATGAATTATGAACTGGTATATAATGTTTTTATTATTATACATATTGGATATTATGTATGATTTCGATACATATTACATCATCATTACAATGTTTAATAAACTATTTATTATATTATATTATATAACCTACAGCAGAAAACTATAAAAAAATTATTATTTTTGTTGTTACTGTTACAAAAAAATTGATTAATATGAGTGCCAGTTAGTACATATTAACTTATAAGTTATATGCTAATAATTTAAAGCAACTGTTTTCAACTATCAAATATCAATTGTTATAAACAAAACCTGGTAGATTAATTTAGATGTTTAATTTTTTTTAAATATTTTGATTTAAACATGTCAACTCTGTATAAATATGAATTTGATGGTAGAGAATTTCTATATTCTATGTGTATGGCTGGTTTGGTTATTTTTTATAGTTGTATTCACTATTCTATTCAATTCATTATTCGGTAAAATCAGTTGGCAGACCTATATTTTAGTATTAAGTTATAACTAAAATATAATGATGAAGGTATTAACTGGGAAAAATTCATTTTTTTTTTTTAGGGGGGGGGGCTTATCAGTCGGGGAAATATAGGGAAATTTTGATATCAATACTAGGGATATTTAAAAAAATGAGTTGGCATCCCTGATCCCGCCGTTGTCGCGCGTTGGATATTATCGTTGTTGCGTGTTGTCCGTTGTCCGCCGTCCGTTGCTCAGCCGCCTGGTTTTGTTTTTCGTCGTAATTGAAGTAATAGTGTTTTTAAGGCCGCCTGCGCCAAAATCACCGCCCGGACAATTTTGAGTTCCGTTTCGTGTCGTGTCCCTTTGCACACACACGAATTGTGTTTTTAAGGCCGCCTGCGCCAAAACCACCGTTTGTCGCTCGCCCGTCGTTGTGCACAGTGCGTTCCGCCGTGGTCCCCACGTGTTTTCACGCCGTGTGACAGACGCCGCGACAACGACGTCCATACGCGACGAGCCGCACTATTACGCGGCCGTAGTACATTTCGAGCCCGCGTCGTCCGATTTCGACACATGTGTCCATCATGCCTAACCTATCACCCCAAAAATTACTAGAGATAATTTAGTTAATAAATACAGGCCACACAGTGGAATTTTTTGTCATTCACTGTATGTCTACAGACAGTTAACACAGTTAACACCTGCAAATAAACAGCAAAGAAGCCACTTGGCTATCAAGTGTACATAATAATTTTCCTCCAGTGAATTAAACATAAAGAATGCAAACTCCATCGCGGAATTATAGTAAGTATGTAAATATATTTGTATCGAAATATTTTAATAACCAAAATAAACAAAAAGTCCGAGTACCTACATTTTTACTGTCGGACAAAAAGTCCGAAAATACAAAATTGTCTATTATATTTAATTTTTAATTTATAATGTATGCATGTAATATACATTACATTACATTCCAGAGAACGTACAAATAATATTTGTGAAAGCTGGAACAATAGATTTGC
>NW_021771182.1:5121-13446 GCF_005508785.2 Acyrthosiphon pisum | reverse complement strand
ATGAGTTGAACTGGTGATTCTATTGACCGTGCTGGCTCATATTTATGCTATGTTTGCACTACGGGTGTTGTGTTGTATGGATGAAAGTAGGTAGTTACTTTCTTAAGTTTTTGTATGTTGTAGATTCTCTACCCTGTGGGCGGCTATATGTAATTAGGGTGTAATCTTCTGGGGAAAGATGATGGTTATGACAGTTTTACGGGCTGTCGTGGTTGTTTTCCATAAAGTCGCTGGAAGTGTTGACGTTCGGAATAACCTGCGTGACGGCGCGCACTCTATGCGGCGTCATTGCGTCATTGGTTTTCTGAATGTAATACGTGTTTTCTTCTTAATTCAACTTCTTTGGTACTTCTTTAGATGTTTGGCGTGTTAAGAGTGTGGTATAGCTTTAACTTACATCGTTCAATGTGCTTAAATAAGTCGTTACAGTGACAAGTTGTTAGCATGAGTAGGTATTCCTGTAGTTACGGCGGCGCGTGTTTAATAGTTTTGTTTCGAGCATTGACGCGTGTATAGATGGCGACACATATTTCATTATAATTAATTATAATGGTAATTCTGCATCGTTACATAGCTAGTTACCAAAAAAGTGGTCTATTAGACAACATTGGACGCAGACGTCTTTGTAGTTTAATTATAAATAATGAACTAAGCGCTGATGTTAATGCAAGAATTAGTTCATTCAGATTACAAGACCTTGCCTACCAAATAACTCTGGTCTTCCACAAAGAACGGACACCGACATATTTCATACCCTACTATATGGACCCGGGTTAAAAAGAGCTGCGAAGGGCAAGCTATTTGACTGTCTAAACAATCGTAAAAGAGAGTTTCGTAAATCTGGCATTATAAAATCAACAAGAACAAATTCAACATCATCTTCATCTGGGCGTGGTTCGCCAGCTATATTATTCCCAGAAACACTACAACAATCATTGGTGAATCAGGCAGAAGAAGCAACTGTCGAAGAAAGTTTGAACTGGCTGCGCAATTCAAATGATCCTTGGACCCTTGTCGAACAACATTGGTTGTTAACTGCTCTGACTCGTTTAAAAGTGCAATTGTCAAAGGATGGACAATCCATTGCATCCTATATGGCTGAATATCCGGCATTAAAAAGACCAACAGGATATTTTCTTGTGAGTATAAACGGTTTATTGTTTAGATTTTATCTACTTAGTAAATATAATTGCTATGTTAACAGATTTTAAAAGATTTTAATGTGGTGTATCCTAAGTATTCTGATAATTTGTATCAAAATCTGCCATTGTGTAAAAAAAGAATATTTGAATTAGCTGCAGAAAAATTAAGGAAACCAAAGAAGTTGCAATTATTCAGACTTTGAAGGAGTACATACAATTGGGAGTGGAAGGTTGGTAGTATACTTTAGAGTTGATCTTCATTATGTATAGAATATAAACTTAATATTTTTGTTATTTACAGGTGATGAAGAATCTTCAAACATTGCAGCTTTTTTAAGTCTCCCTTTCCTTATTGCGTCGGCCATTTCTAGAGGAAAAAAATCAAATACTCAATGGAAAGCTTCAAAACTTGAAGTAAGAGACGGATTCATTACACATGTCCAAAGCAACGCTGAAGTGCAGGAAACAATAACACGTAGAAGAGAAAAATTTATCGGTTTGGGTCATACTTTACAACCATTCTTTATAATAGTAGGTCCTAGTCTAAACAATATTTCAAACTATTTTGTTGTTATCGATGATACATTTTATCAATTAAATTCCATAATTGATTCAGTAGACTGTTGTTTCAAAATAATAATAACTTTCAATGCAGAATATCCAGTTGAGTGTGAAGTGATTTGGCACTTTATTCAAAAAGGCTTATTTAAATTAGAAACTCCACTTGACAAAAACTTTACAGCTGTTAATGCTTTTATTTCTGATATTGGAATAATGTAATAATTGTAATTATTATTTATTATTTAAAATGTATATTTCAATATAATTTGTTAATAAGTTAATTTAACAATATTAAATAAACTTTTTACTTTATTATACAAAAATGCCTAAGTGTTTTTTATGTGAAAAAGATTTTGATAACATCAAAAGCCTTTTTAAACATTTTGATATTCAACACTTCAATCATGAATTTAATTTTTATCAATGTAATGAAGCAAAATGTACAAGATCATTTTATTTAAAAAACTCTTTTCGTAAACATTTAGCAAAACACTCAATTGATGATTTCATACAGCCTTCTACTATTCATCCATTATTTGAAATTCCTTCTATTTCAACCTCAGAATCTACACTTATATTTGATTCTGTTCCTGATTCTGCTGAAGAATTGAATAGCAAACAATTTATTAAACCAAGTGAAATTTTGAATAAAACAATAAGTAATTTTCTCTCAATTTTGTATGCCAATTCTATTATATCGAGAAATTTTGTTCAGATTGTGGTCGAAGGCATGGAAACTGTTTTTTCCGAGGGTATTGTTGCTTGTATAAAGACATATATTCAACAAATGATATTTGAAGGCAAAATTTCCGAGGAATGCTTTAGTATTTTCTCCAACATTTTTAATATGATTGAAAATTCATTTAGTAATTTTAAAACCGAACACAAACGTTTCTCTTATTTTGCTGAACAAGGTTCATTTGTCAAACCCAAAGAAAAGATAGTCGGTCAAAGGTTAAATACTGTTATGAAAGGTGGTATTTCAGTTTTAAAACCCTTCAATTGCACAGAACAATGTATTCCACTTAGGAACGTATGTAAACACTTTTTTCACTCGAAAACATACTATCTGAAACTCTAGATTATATGACTAGTTTAAAAAATGAAAGTGGGATTTTAACTAATTTTATACAGGGTACTGTCGTATATTGTAGACAGTCGTCACTGTAATATTATTTAATGTAAATATATTACATGTAAAAATCAACGTAGCAATTTAGATATTAATATAGGTCAATGAAGCAAGATGTGCTGAGACAGCAAAAACTATTTTACTATATAACGCCGCCGTACGCGCAAGGACAGGGAGTCCCCGGTTGTCACTGAGTGAGTCGGTGACGACAGGGAGTCCCCCGTTGTCACTGAATGAGTCGGTGACGACAGGGAGTCCCCGTTCTCACTGAGTGAGTCGGTGAGAACGGGCTACGGCGGTCTGAATCCGCAAAGTGTTTAATTTATGTTTGTTTTAAAATTCAATAAAAGTGTTTCCGACCATTAAAACCCGAGTTGAATTTTATTTCTAAGTCTTCTTTGTCCTTACCTTTGAATATTGGAACAGTGCTCAGACCCACACACCTATAGTCAATGAGGTTTATTGCAAACTGAACAGTGCTCTGGTTGTGGCGTCCTAATAGTCATTCCAAATTAGGGAACGGACGTAAGATCGACAAAACGCGTACGATCGTACCTCAAAAGCTAACAGTGCATTAATCTGAATTTATTCTAGAGATAGTCATTAGCTTAGAGTGTACGGAGGTAAGGCATATAGTTGGTTCATCGCGTATTATCCAATACGGGTGATACAACAGTACCTACTGGAAAAGTAGAATGAAAAAACATGAAGGACGAATTGTGCTCCCACTTTTCATGTTCTTTGATGATTATGAAAGTGGTAATGTACTTGGAAGCCATTCGGGCATTCATAAATTAGGCGCAGTATATGTATCAATTCCGTGCATACCACCTAACCGTACAACATCTTTGTCAAACATTTTCTTGGCTTTGCTTTTCACTCTTCTGATAGAGTTCAATTCGGAAATAAAGTAATTTTTAAGCCTATAATTGATGAATTTAATTTTCTAATGGCAAATGGTGTGAATATAGATGTGCCATTTTTCACAGGTAAATTATATTTTGAGTTAAGACTTATTTTGGGGGATAACCTTGGTCTACATTCAATCACTGGTTTTGTCGAAAGTTTTTCATCTAATTTTTGTTGTAGAATTTGTACAATGGAAAAATCAGATATAAAAGTTAAATGTTATGAAGACAAATCTCTCTTAAGAAATAATGAACAGTATTTTAATGATTTAAAAAAAAAATGATTTGTCTGCAACAGGATTAAAAGAAGAATGTATTTGGTTAAATGTTACAGATTTCAGTTTATTTAATCAAGTGGGTGTAGATATCATGCATGATTTGTTAGAAGGCTGTGCTAAATACATTATGAGTTTTATTTTAAAAAGCTACATAAAAGAATTAAAACTTTTTTCCTTAAAAGTATTAAACGACAGAATATTTGCTTTCGATTATGGCCCAGAACACAACAAACCATGCATTATATCTATGGATCATATAAATGTAGGGAAAATGAAACAATCAGCATCTGAAATGTTATCTTTCATCAGATATTTTGGCTTACTTATTGGTGATTTTGTGCCAGTAGGTGAGCCAATTTGGTACCTGTATTTATCTATGCGCAGAGTTTTAGATATTGCATTGTCGACATCACTCGAAGAAAATAGTTGTTTGTTATTAGAGACTGTCGTGGGAGAAATGAATGAACTTTATTTAAAATTGAGTAAAAATGTCCTTAAACCGAAATTTCATTTTCTTACTCATTATTCCTCTATGATAAAAAAACATGGACCTGTTGTTCACTTATGGTCAATGCAGTACGAAGCTAAACATAGAATTTCCAAAATTTCGGCAAGATCCTCTTTTAACAGACGTAACATTTGCATGAGTTTAGCTATAAAGCACCAACTACAGTTAAATGAAGTATTTAATAAGGGGAAATTATGCAGCACAATTAATGTTGGACCTATACTTCGGCCCACGAGAGTCCATACGTAAAAACGCGTCCGTCACTGCGCATCGGCACGTTGCCGAATAATGGGAATGGCATCATGGTGGGAGAAAACAGACGTCACGTATTACTATATGAATGCGTGGTTTACGTATAGACTCTCGTGGGCCGAAGTATAGGAAAACATTAAATAACTTAAAAATTGGTGAAATAAAAACTGAACTCAATCTTAGTAGGGATGAACCATTAGTTAGAGTTAGTTGGGCTGAAATTAAAGGAACTCGTTATAAAATCAATAGCATATTAACTAGAGATGTAGATGATGAAAACCCACAATTTATATTAATAAAAGATATTTTTCTTAATGGGTCCGAAAGAATCGTTTTTGAGTGTTGTATGTTTACCACAATAGGGTTTGATGAGCAATTTTATGCTTATGAAGTTGAAATCCATGAATTAAATAATTGTTTTATTTTCCAAGACTCATTAATTTCTCCTATACCAAATACTTTAAATGTTGTGTCAAATGGAACAAAATATGTGACAGTTCTTGATCCGTTGTAAATTTTTTTAAATATATATATTACAGGATAAATTATTATTATTATCAAGGTAAATTTAACATAGGAGTCAGTATAGTTTATTACAATTGTAAAATATGTTCATTTGTATTATATAATTTGTTTTTTATTTTCAAACATAATATGACAAATAATAATGATATATTATATACCTGAATAATATATTGCAGTACTCGGATATTTTTTACTTGTATATTTTGAAGTATTAGTTTATTTTATATGCATAATATAATATGAATATTCAAAATTTAAGATTATTTTAAAATAATAGCATTTTGTTTTTTTAAATTGTAATTTATGTGTTGATATTATGATTTTTCAAGTTAAACTTGACATATGAGTCGGTATAATTTATTATAATTGTAAAATATGTACATTTGTATCATATAATGTTAGCAAACTTTTATTGGCAAAAGATTCGGTAGCCGTTAAAGTGCTCGGGTTAGGATTCTGATAACCACGGTATAATAACTTTGAGACGAAGTTTGTTATTCGGCGTTTATTTATTAACAAAACTTATAGCAGTACAAACGTGTACTAAACATTACTATATAGGCGGTTATACTTTAACTGTAATTATTGGAATTTACTTAGGGTCGTTACGGTCGTCGGGGACGCGGGACAAAACGGTGCCACCGGTCGCTACGAAAAAACAAAAACGCCGCCGTCGCGGTCGTCCGTGCATCGCCGTCTAGATCTTCTTCTTCGACCTCACGTCGGGCGTCGTCGTCTCGATCTTCTTCTTCACTATCAGCGTGTTGCAGTATTTTCCAAGATTTTAACTGAGTAGTGTGGGCGGTGGTGGCGTAAACCTCTCGACCGTCGGAAGCCACTTCCGCCACTCTGTAGGTGTCGCCAGGTAACACCTCCATCACGTGCAGAGGCTTTTCGCGATATTTCACCTGCAGCTTCGTGGGTTGATCTGGTCGCGGTTGTCGTAACATGACTACGATCTCCCCCACTTCGTACTTCGTTCCCGGATAACGGCTCCGGTCGTAATAGGTCTTCATGTTTGCCTGGCCTGTGGCAATAGCATCTCGTACCGAGTCCTGCACGTCATTCGGATCGGTTCATTCACCACTGGAACGGCTCAGGGTGTTGATCAAGCCTCCTACATACTTAGGTCGGTATCCGTGGAGTGCCTCGAAGGGTGTACGGATGCTCGTTTTGTTTACGGCGGAGTTGAGGTGTCTCTCCAGCTCCGGAATTCGCTCGTCCCATCGAGCTTGATCGGTCGTCATTATGGCTAATAGTGGCACAATGGTCCGATTCGCGCGCTCGACCTGCCCATTGGCCTGCGGGTGACGAGTTGAGTTCAGCGTATGGCGTATGCTTCGACTTTGGCAAAATTTCCCAAACGCTTTCCCGGTGAAGCAGGTACCACGATCGCTAATGATACGTCCGGGAATGCCATGCGTGTCGAAAAATTTCGTTAACCGGTTCAGTACACCGGCGGTATCTGTGGTACGGAACGGATACAGGTGTGTGTATTTGGTTAGGTTATCCACCAGTACCAGTAGATACTTATTACCTGTGGTGCTGGTTTCAAACGGACCCAAGTGGTCGATGTGGATTACTTCAAACGGTCGCTTACCCGTCGGTATGGAATGTAGGTAACCTGGGTTCTTGCCGGCGGGTACCTTATGTACTAGGCAATCCAGGCACATTTGGATGTGCTGTTTGACGTATCGGCGTAATCCGGTAAACCAATAGTCCTCGGTGATTTTCGCAACGGTTCGATCTAACGAAAAATGACCTCCATAATCGTGTGCACCAATGACGATCCCTTTCATCATTGACCGGGGCACGACTAACAGTGATCGTCCGGCATGTCTTCGGTACAGGACACCATCGTGTAGCTCGTACGGTTCAGTCAGGGACTTCTCGTGTTTGGTGAGTGTTTTCGTCGTCTTCATCAAATTGATTAGGTTCGCGCTCGCGGCGTCACCTTGCTGCATAAACCACACTTTGTCTATAATGGTCATTGCAACAAAGACGTCGAGCCGTTCGGTAAGTTCGTGTTCGACCGACTTGTCTTCCGTGTCGAGAGTCGGTGGGGCGGCGCGGCTCAGGGCATCTACATGTGCCATCCGGCTGCCAGGTCTGAACTTAACTTCAAAGTCAAATTCCTGCAAGATCTCAAACCACCGTGCGATTTGTGGCTTGACGGTCTTATGTATATTCAGGTATACCAACGATTGGCAATCCGTCACTACAGTAAAGCGGATACCCAACAGGTACGGGCGTAGACGGCTAAGTGACCATATTACCGCGAACAACTCTAGCCGGCTGCTGTGGTACTTCGCTTCGGCGTCGGTCGTCTTTTTGCTGACCGCGTAGACGATGTGCAAGTCGGTGGTGGTCGGTCCTTGTAGCCAGAGTAGGGCGTTATTCGAATGAAATTTTATTTAGATGATTATTTAGATGATATTTTATTCGAATAAATTATTATTCGAATGATTTCTTCACGATTATTCGAATAAAAATGTATTCGAATAATTTTCAAGCGTTATTATTCGAATAATTTTCAAACGTTATTATTCGAATAAAAAATTATTCGGATAATTTCTAAACGTTATTATTCGAATAAAAAATTATTCGGATAATTTTAAAACATCATTATTCGAATAAAAAATTATTCGGATAATTTTCAAACATTATTAATCGAATAAAAAATTATTCGGATAATTTCCAAACGTTATTATTAGAGTAATTTTCGTTAATTTTGTTTGGTAACCGTAGGCAGTGGCGGATTCAGGGGAAGGGTACAGGGGCACGTGCCCCCTATCAATTTTCTATTGAACATTTTTTTTATGTTACTACGAGTATCATATACATGAAAAATACAGTAAATAAGAGTAATACTACCTACTAGTATAATAATTATTTACATTTAAACTGATAAAAAGAGTTACAGCTTAGTTGCTTGATGCTTATCGATATATATTTATAACCATTTATAACCCCTCCCCCTATCAAATTTTCAAGATCCATCCCTGACCGCCTGACCATA
>NW_021771182.1:2164-3027 GCF_005508785.2 Acyrthosiphon pisum | reverse complement strand
GAAATCTACGCAAAGACAAGACCCTTGTGTCACTGCGTTTCTCCTGTCGCTGTGGAATCGGGATATAATATAGCTTCGTACTTTTTCGAAGTTCCTGAGTTTTTGTCCAATCCGGTGGGGACCACTACCAATCGATTCCTACAGACAACACGAATTTAAAAAGCTTACGACCTAAGCCGTAGTGCCAGTCAAAGTCGAGTTATCGCAAAAAAAAAAAATCAGTATAGTGGTATCGGGCGGCCTAGAGGTAGCCCGGCGGCAGTGTTAAAAACTAACGGCGGCCATGTAAACAAACCGGTTGTGTACAAGGGCGCGGCGCGCGTCGCCGTCGCTTAATTACTGAAACTTGAATCGTCAGAACTACGCACAGGTTGAGCCAATATCCGCGCGGGATGCACCAAAATGACCACGAGAGTCGTAGGTAGCTCTTGGCCAAACCGCACAAAAAACGAACAGCCCTTCACTTAGCACTGAGCGAAAAACTACGGAGCGTCACTAATACGTGTTCCCGGTGTAATGTATATAACGCGACTGAAAAATCTTCTGTCTGAACATGATACACTAGTGAATCTGGAAAAAAAAAAATGATATTAAATAAAAATATATTATATGAATGTAGTTTTAGTATATTTACCTGTGTCAGTGTACATAAGCTTTATCTTCTCTCCATAATGTTTCTGCATGTCATTATAGTGGTAATCATACATTAACGTTTTGCTAATATCTAATACAGCAAATCCTGTAAATAATATATATATATATATTAATAAATGATAAAAATGTAATTAAAAAAGTATATTTACCAATATGTGTATATAGGTTTGTTAAATTTTATAATTTTGTTCTCCAAAGCGACAGCGTTC
>NW_021771182.1:0-2064 GCF_005508785.2 Acyrthosiphon pisum | reverse complement strand
TACGGTACGAGACAGAGATTTACGGCGACCGTGCTATATTATATTCGCGTAGACGGAGCGGCGCGGCGGCACGATAACATTTAATCTATATTCTATACATTACATAATTCACAAGACACGGTAATTAATACAAAAATAAAACAATACAAAGATAACAATTATACGTGACTGTGCGTGTGTGTGTGTGTCCAGCTATTATTCTAATTTACATATATTGTTGCGCTGCAACATTCTCCCCCCGGTGAAAACCTTAGTTTTCAATTTTCTTCCGTTTCATAGACAGGCAATCGACAAAGCTTGATGACTGGCCGACGCATCTCATTATTATTGGCCGTGCGTATGGTAACCACCCTTATTCTTCCATCATTCCCTGGATGCGTCTCGATTATTCGAGCTAGTTTCCACTTAGCTGGTGGCATATTTTCGTCCTTTACAATAACTATGTCATCCACCGCCAGCTCTTTACTATTGGTTGTCCATTTGCCTCGAATTTGAAGTTGTGGTAGATATTCGGTCTGCCATCTTCGCCAAAAGGATTGCATAAGGCATTGGACATAACGCCACCGACGTAGTGAATTTTGTTCTTCGTTAGCCAAGTCTGGTTCCGGATGCATAGTTATCGGTCCTCCTACAAGAAAGTGTGCCGGTGTAAGTGCCTGCAAGTCACTTGGGTCGCTGCTCATTGGGGTTAAAGGTCGAGAATTAAGGCACGTTTCAATTTGGCACAGTAATGTTTGTAGCTCAGTGACAGTTAGATGAGAATCCCTCAATACTCGTGCCAAGTGATACTTTGCACTCTTAACGGCGCTCTCCCAAAGCCCTCCAAAATGTGGTGCTGAGGGAGGGTTGAAATGCCATCAGATGCCCTCTTCAACAGAGCCGGATTCTATGCTCTTTAAAGTATGTAGTCAATTCTTTACGGGCTCCGACGAAATTCGTGCCATTATCACTCCACACTCTTTTGGCTTTCCCCTCCGAGCCATAAATCTTCTTAAAGCCGCTATAAAGGATTGACTGGTCAGATCTTCTACCACCTCTATGTGTACGGCCTTTGTTGCAAAACATATAAAAAGAGATATCCAAGCCTTTTTGTTAACTCGTCCACGACTACCACTTCGTGTCATAACTGGGCCCGCGAAATCCACGCCTGTAATGCTGGACGGTCTTGAACATTGAACGCGCTGCTGTGGCAGCGGTGCCATTAATGGAATTTGGAACTTAGGCTTCGCGTGGACACATGGAATGCACCGATGGACAGTATAACGAGCTAACAGGCAGCCCTTTAATGGCCAATAAACTTGACGAATGGCTGAAAGTAACAACTGCGGTCCACAGTGTAATAACTCGTGGTGAACGTGGGTAAAGATCAATTTCGTGATCTTATGCTGATAGGGAAGAACTATAGGATATTTTTGCTCTTCAGTTGGATCAGAATTCGAAAGGCGGCCCCCAACTAGGATCAGTCCATTTCGCATGAATGGTGCTAAACTCTTCAACTTGCTTCTTGGTGAAATGTCTTTATTGGCCTTGTATGCTGATATTTCCTCCGGAAATGCTTTTGCCTGCACCCTAACTAAAATCCAATGTTCAGCCTTTTTCAATTCGGCCAATGTGAGGTACTTGGTTTTAGACACTAAACTCTTCGAACGAAGAAACTCAACAAATCTGCGCAACCAGGCGACGCCCTTTCTCAGCCTATTCCACTGAGAATAGTGTTGGAAAATCTTATCGATATTCGCTACTATCACTAATGACAACTGCAATGGACGTTGTTCTGGTAGATTATATTCCTCTATGGGAGAGTAAGCTCCTTGAATACTTGCATTATCGCTGTCAGATAGCCACTTCGGACCATTCCACCATAGCTCTGAGTTACTAAGGAACCTTGCGCTAATACCCCGGGAAATCATATCCGCGGGATTTTCTTCAGTACTTATGTAACGCCACTGTTTAGATCGGTTTAATTCCAGTATCTGGGCGACCCGGTTTGCTACGTACACTTTTGAGACAAACAGCCTGAGCATTTAGCCATCCTAGGACAATTGTGGAATCGGTCCATATGTA
>NW_021771181.1:28128-39933 GCF_005508785.2 Acyrthosiphon pisum | reverse complement strand
GCACAAGTACCTCTTTAGCTGCAAGAAAAAAATAAAACTATGGTCTAAATTTAGAAATATAATTGTGTAAATAGATGTCAAAGTAAACAATGTACACGAAAATTCTTAGAACCAAACATGCCCACATCAGGCAGAGTTTTATACACGTACAAAAGTTATTTTTAGCATTCTTATCCGCTAGAATTGTTTGCAATTGTGTTTAAATTATAAATATTGATATCGTATAAACATCGATATATTAAAAGAGGGGAAATAATCTGATTATATGCAATGGGCTCAAAAGTACCGTCGGGCCATTAGCTATTTCACAATTTCACGTTAGTCGTTGTCGATTATGTAGTATATACCATCGCCAAAATATTGTTATTAATTGTTTATCCGTTTTCGCGTCTTCGCGCCTTCAGTGTCGAGATTAATATTTTATATTTACCTATACTTATATTTGCTATAATATAATATAAGATTTTACAATATATTAATATGAATAATCATAATACCCACGAATTGGAACAGTGGTTGCTTGAAGATTTTCCATCGGACATAGATACTGACATAGAAATGTCTGATGATGATGTCGATATAGGTAAATGCCTTTATGAAATTCTATGAAATTAATTTTTTTATTTTACCGTTATTTTGTATTAGTTAACTCAAATCTAAATGATTTTACAATTTTGAACAAATCTTTTGAAGAACAAAGTGAACAAAATGAACCAATTATTGTCGTTGTTCCACATGATGATAATAATAGTAAGAAAATTGACATTTGTATAAAACATTTAATTTTTTTAAATTAAAACTGCATTTATTCTATAGAAATCACTCCTATCAAACTGGGAGCTTCAAGGTGTTTGGATTACCCTCTAGTTTTACCTTTTGAAGAAACAGAATTTCTTAAAAACTCTGGTAAGTTACCAATCACAATCTTTGACTAAAATAGTAATATTATGATATAGGTAGATAATAAATATTTATTTTATTATATTTTTACTTTATAATTCTTATCTGTAACAAACAATAGACTATATTTCTTATGTACTATAAAACATTATGTACAGAAATATAATTTTTAAGATTTTATTTCAATTTGTGGGTAGGTATCATGAATTTTCAAAATATTTTTAGTAGCTAGTATAATATTTTGCTAACAACTTTTATGCAGGGTTTCAATATTTATTTATTTTATATTAGCTAACTTGATATACCTATGTGACATGCTATTTCTTAATATTAATTAGGTATATTAATTTTTAATCAAATGAAAAATAAAACAATTATAATCAATTTTTGAAATTTACCACACTTCAATAAAATAAAAACAATTATAATACATAAACAATTTATAAGGGTACAATATGATAAATTTTATTTTAATAAATTATTTATTGTAAATTAATTTTGTTAGAAATTGTAGGATAATCAATTTCAGAACAGTCATGTTACAAATGTTGATCAGTGATTCTACTAATAATTTAATACTTCTTTATTATTAATTACTTCAATAAAATTCTGGTCATTCATTTTAGTTATTATTTTACATTTTAATACCAATTAATAAACATTTTTATGATATATTATAATATACAATCAGTTTTACTTTGTATAGGTATACCTACACATATAAATTATTTACAATAACTATAATAGTATAATACCTATGCATACTGTAATATATAGTATACAAGTGAAAAACCCTAGCTATTATGTCATGCCTATCTTGAGGCTTTTGTCCATCGTGTAAGGAAGATTCAATTTCAATCCACTTAGTATTACATGTGAACGTAATGAACAAATCAGGACGGCCATAGTGACGAACGTATGCCATGGCGTTCTGAGTCCTCTCGTGCATATAACGGGGTCCTCCTGTGAAACTGGAAGGTAACACAACTATCTTGCCAATCTCTGAAACTTGTCCATCTCCTTTACACATTGCGTCTTTGAGATGCACATAATTTTCAGCTCTCAGTTTACTTTGGTTGTGTCTAATGAAATTAAGCCTTTCTGTTTCTATCTTAGCGTACATATCAACCAAAAACTGATTGAGAAGACTACGGTATAGTAACATGTAGTTATTTTGCCCTTGTCTTTCCATAATTCGATAAGAGTAAAATTCGGAAACAGAAACTGTTTTTTTAAGAGATATCTTAGAACTTGGGTCACGCTGAGGTATTTTGATGGAATACCCATCTTCACCACGACAGAACATAAGAGGGTACTGAAAAGCGTCGTAAGCACGATGGGTTTCATTTATTCTCACTAACTTGGTGTCTCTACTTTGAAGAATTATATCTCTTTTTTCAAAATCCTGTCCCACAATAACTAAAGCAACCTCGCTTGTTGACGGTGCATTATACCGACCCCTGTGTTGATTTACAGGTTTTCTATCGGCATGAATCACAACTTTAAATTCCTGTCCTTTAGGAACACATTCAATAGCTGTTTTAAAATCTCGTACGTACTGGTTGTGGTTGTGCAGAATTTTTTGAAGTTGGCCAACCAACCAAGGCTTTACGGCAGGAAAAAGATTAGACCGAAGTTCCGTTTCTTTTTCATCGTTGCCAACAAAATATATTTGTAAAAATGATGGTTCGTTTGCATGCGAAGGTAAAACACTTCCCATTCTATGGTAAACTTGGCCTTGAATTTTGAAGGTTGGCATAAAGCCACCTACATTGCCACCTACAATTACCGTTTTAGCCCCAAACGACGTCATCTGGAAACAGCCGTTGTATTTTCTAATGTTCGTTAAAAAATGTTGAGATTCAGGATGATTATTTAAAAGTAGGCTGTGTAGTGGATCAGGAAGTGTTTCAGTTGGAGGAAGAACAACTTTACCATTACTACAACAAATACCGGGGCTTTCTTCCTTCCATTTCTTTGCATGACACTACTTGCATTCTGTTGGCTGTCCTATAGAAACAACTTTGTCATTACAGTAGTCTATTGTGCTGCTGTATTTAAAACCTGATAAACACTTTGATTTCCATGGAATCGTCGGTCTTTTTTTATTGTACATTTGTACAGCATCCCGATTAATCATAGGATTGCTTTTTGAATACTTAGAAACAGAAGCTCTATTTATATCAGGATTTGCGTTGTTATATCTTTTAACAGCTTTCCTATTAACTTCAGGATTTTTATGTGTATACTTTTTCACGGCTTCTCTATGTTTTTGTGCTTTAATTCTGTCATTTACCCTTGGGCGGCATTTTCTTTTTCTACTTTTTTCATTAATTACTATATAACTGTTGTCTGATGACAACTGAGGAGTAGGGGCATATAGAGGAATAAGTGGTTCAAAATGTGCGTTCATCATAGGACCAGTACACTTAAAACGAAATATTAACTTTTCTTCCAAGTACTCGTCCGGCTGTAAAATAACATCGCCATCTCTGTATATCACTAAATGGTACGGGTATATTTCAGAAGCAGCGTGAATTTCACAAGGGGTGGCATAAGTGGTAGGAAGGGACATGTGAGCATGATATTCGTTAATATTTCTGTAAATATTACCACACGGCATCATGCTGTACAGTTCAAACCGTTGCCAATTGTTACAAACGTATTGTACGACACTTGACCGTAAATTATGCGCATGAGAGACGGTGCTATATTTGTGATACGAAAGTGAATAAAAGAAACATGAACCGTCTCCCTCCACATGCAGAGCACGGTGAGGTACCATGACACCGCGAACGTCGATGAGCTCCATGTGTTTACGGGCACCGTAAATATTTTATAAATCTACGACTGCGAACGATATCCGCGTAAGACTACGCGACTCACCAAAATAATATAATATTATAATAACTATGCTGCGTGCCGCCACCGTTGCGGTTATAATAATAATAATAATAATATTCCATCCAAAAAATCGACGTAGGTAGTCATTTTAATATAGTCATTATTGTCCATTTCTCCGTACATCAAAAAAAATAATTACGATAGAAAAATTAATTCGTACGTTAAATAAATTATACGCGCGCGTTTAAATAAATCGATATATATATATTATATTATTATGATGTCGTTTACGGCACCGCTTCGCCGCCGTCGACTGTAATTTACGAAAACATTATTTCAAAAAGTGTAAGTTTTTTTGAAAATATTTTTTTACATACTTTCAAGTCGCTTATAAAACAACGTTTTTCTTAAAAAATTATGTTTTTAAATATTTTTTATCCTTATAATTTTTTAAGTTTTTTACTTTTTTGAATGACAACATAGGGTTTTAATTTTTTATTCCAAAGCAGAATATTTTTCTTAAAATTTTGATACATGAAAATCGAAATTGGGACGAGTAGTTTATGAGTTATAAATATTCAAAGTTTAGATGAGCGGAGTGGAGTGGTACGGGGTTACCCCGCGAAATGTTTGTCCACTTCTCCGCTCATCTAAGCTTTGAATATTTATAACCCCTATTCCAAATTTCAAGTCTGTACGTTGAGTAGTTTTTGAGATACAGTGATCAGTGAGTGAGTGGTATTTGGATTTTATAAGTATAGATTTCAATAGAATAATTGATTACACAGTATTATACACAAAATATTTGTCTAGCAAATGTTCATCCATGTCAACCTGGCCCATCAAATTCACCACTTGCTATCCCACTTGATGAAATTGATGAAGAATGTGATACCAATTGGGGTGAGAATAAAATAAATACATTTTTAATTATTAAATCTATAAAATAAATATTTTTATTTTTATTTATAGAACCAACACCCAAGAGATAGAAAAAGCAAAGTGTTATGTGGATACACTGTAGAACATAATTGTTATCTTACTGTATTATCTTTAGTACAAAATTCGTGATATCAAAAACTTAACGTATTAAAACCAATATATTCTTAATGACTTAATTCATATATTAATTTAAGAAATTACTTTTTACAATTATAATATTAAGTAATGTTACAATAATAAATTACACTACAATATAAACTGTATATTATATGAAATTACAACAAATTGGCGACGAAGATGGGATTGAACTGATAAACGTGGATACGCATCACCAAGTACAATGGGTGAAGAAACAAACAATGTTACAGAAAATGCAGGTACTTAATTTACTGCGGTTCAAGCCACATTCACAATCGATGGTTTTGATCCTAAGAGACATCGTTGGAACCGATGGATTCAACGAATGGAAGGTTCATTCCAAGTGTTTGGAATTGGTGAAGATTTACAAGTACAATATCTACTACACTATATCGGTATGGAAGCATACGATATACTATGCGACAAAATTGAACCCGGTAACCCAGCTAAAAAAAGTTATGAGGAATTAGTTACTATTATGCGCGTACACTATGAGCCAGCACCATTAGAGATTATGGAGAACTACAGGTTCAGACTGAGAACTCAAATAAGAAGGCGAATCAATTCAAGAATTTGTGGCAGCATTACAACGCCTGTCAATAAATTGTAAGTTCGGGCCATATCTATCAACGGCATTGAGGAATCAATTTGTTTTTGGCCTACAAAAACCCCAAATTCAATCGAGACTATTGGAAACTGCGGATCTCACTTGGGCGAAGGCAGTGGAAAAGGCGTCGGCTATGGAGATGTCTATGAAGGATGCAGCTCAACTACATAAATCTAATACGACAACAGGTACAATTGCGAAACTGGACAATGCAGGTAACAGAAGAACTTCATTTAGTAATAAGTATAATAATTATTGTAAATCTAAAGTGGATAACAAAAACAAACCTGCTCTAAAAACTAAAGATAAGCTTAAATGTTTCCGTTGTGGTTCAGATAAACATTTAGCTAACACTTGTGATAAAAAAAAATGAAATTTGTGGTCATTGTTCTAAGGTAGGACATTTAAAAAGTGTTTGTACTAAATATTTACAAGTAAAAACTGTAGACATGATGGGCAGTAATGACACCAGTTATAATATTGCTGAACTTTTTGAAATTAATGAAGGAAGTAAAGTAAATGATCGGTCAAAAATATTTGTTAACTTATTAGTAAATTAAATTTGAAATTGATACAGGGGCAGCAGTAACAGTGATAGGAAAACAAGACTACCTAAATTACTTTAAAAATATAAAATTGGAAACCACACATTTAGTTTTAAAATCTTACTGTGGAGTTATACTAGAACTGTTAGGGTATATTAATGCGAAAGTTCAATACAATAACAATATATATACTTTAAATTTGTATGTTGTTAATGCCGATAAAGAACCATTATTAGGCCGGGAATGGTTAAAAATAATAAAATTAGAATGGCAGAAAGTGTTTGAAAATAATAACATGGAAGTAAAAAAATTATCAGCAGCTAATGAGGTACAGCAATTACTACAAAAATACAGTTCAGTGTTAGAAGAAGGCATAGGTGAAATAAAAGACATACAAGCAAGACTTACAATAAACCAAAGCGTCAAACCTATTTTTTGTAAAGCGCGACCTGTTCCTTTTGCACTTAAGACAAAAGTAGAGGAGGAAATTGAAAATTTGGTAAACCAAGGGGTACTTAAGAAAGTAAATTCATCCAATTGGGCTACACCTGTTGTCCCAATTGTTAAACCAAATGGTAAAATAAGATTATGTGGGGATTTTAAAACCACAATAAATAAATTTTTGTTAGTGGATAATCATCCATTACCAACTGTAAATGAATTATTTTCTAATGTAGCAGGGGGGACAAATTTACAAAAATTGATCTAAGTCAAGCCTACTTACACTTACCTGTACATACCTCAGACAGACATCTATTAACGCTAAATACACATAAAGGTTTATATGAATGCACTAGACTAATGTTCGGTGTAGCATCTGCACCCGCTATATGGCAAAGAGAAATTGAAAACATTTTAATAGGTATACCTGGAGTAACGGTTTTTCTAGATGATATAAACATTACAGTTGCGAGTGATGAGGAACATTTGGAAAGACTAGAAACTATATTAAAAAGGTTGCAGAAAGTCTGCATAATTTAAAAATTAATATAAAAAAAAGTGTTTTCTTTCAGGACCAGATTGAATACTGTGGGTATGTGATAAACAAAAAAGGGATTCAAAAGTCAAAGGCAAAAGTAAATGCTATTCAGAATTTGAGACGTCCCACTAATCAGTCTGAAGTCAGAGCTTGTTTAGGACTAATTAATTACTATGCTAGATTTTTTAGAAATTTGAGTGATTTACTTTACCCTTTGAATAAATTACTTTGTCATAATACAAAATTTGAGTGGGATAAAAGGTGTGAGTACTCTTTAAATGAAATTAAAATACAAATACAAAGTGAGGATATATTAACTCACTATGATACAAAATTACCAATTATTGTAGGAACAGATGCTAGTCCATATGCAGTAGGGGCTGTAATTTCCCACATTTTTCCTGATGGGACTGAAAGACCAATACAGTTTATTTCACAAACACTTACAGCGACTCAACAAAAATATGCACAAATTGATAAGGAGGCTTATGCTATAGTTTTTGCTGTGAAGAAGTTTTATCAATATCTATATGGGCGTAGATTTACATTATATACGGACCATCAACCGTTAGTTAAGATTTTTGCACTTGACAAATCAATACCACTTCTAAGTGCTAGTAGAATGCAACACTATGCCTTATTTTTACAAGCTTTCACCTATGACATACATTACAAAAATACAAAATGTCATGGGAATGCAGATGCACTGTCTAGGCTTCCTATTAAATCTGAGGATATACATTTATTTGAGGCCTGTGATATTTTTGAGCTACAACAAATAGAGACTTTACCCATTACTATAAATTACATTGCACACCAAACCATTTCAGACAAAACCTTACAACCATTATTAAAAGCACTACGATCTGGGAAATTACTAAGGAAACAGTATAGTTTTGGTATTGATCAAACCGAGTTCTCATTACAGAGCAACTGCATTATGAGGGGGATTAGGGTAGTAATACCAAAAATATTTAGAAAAACTATACTTGAAGAGTTACACACAGCACATTTTGAAGTTAATAAAATGAAGTCATTAGCTAGGAGTTATTGTTGGTGGCCAGGTATTGACCTTGATATTGTTGAAGTAGCCAAAAGTTGTTTGGAATGCAACAAAATAATGAATAACCCATCTAAAGTACCAGTACACCAGTGGGAGGAACCAGCAGAACCATTTGAAAGAATCCATATAGACTATGCTGGACCAGTCAATAATATGTATTATTTAGTAATAGTTGATGCATTTACAAAATGGCCTGAAGTATTTCCCATGAAACAGATAACCACTAACAAAACAATTACTATTCTACGTTCACTATTTGCACGTTTTGGAATTTGTTCTACATTAGTGTCGGATAATGGAACACAATTTACTGCACACGATTTTTCACTTTTCTTAAAGCAAAATGGCATTAAGCATAAACGCACTGCACCGTATCATCCAGCTACTAACGGTTTAGCTGAAAGATATGTACAAACCTTAAAACAATCATTGAAGGCAATGCAAAGTGAACGTAACAGTATAGACTTAGAACTAGCAAAACTTTTATTGCAATATAGGAAGATGCCACATAGTATTTTAAATGCATCTCCATCTTTTCTAATGTTTAGGAGAGAGATCCGATCTAAATTAGATTTAATAAAAACCAAAAGAAATTGTTAGAACTGATATACAAAAACCTAATATAAGGGAGTTAGCTGAAGGACAAAGGGTTGGAGCTAGGAATTATTTAGGTAAAGACAAATGGAGATTTAGACAAATAAAAAAAAAATTGGTTTACTTCATTATGAAATTGAGCTAGAGGATGGACGGAGACGACACATAGACCAACTAAGAAATATTAAAAAAAAAAAAAAAATTAGATTGGTTTGTTTTTTGTTATTAACTTGGATACAAATATATATATTGTATATTTTATCAATTAGTATTTTATTAATTATAATTACCTATATCACATTTGATATGATATTTAAAATAAATGTACCTAATGTATTAAATTAGTATTAAAATAAGAAATATTTAAAGCTTAAGGGAGAAGAGTGTTATGTGGATACACTGTAGAACATAATTGTTATCTCACTGTATTATCTTTATTACAAAATTCGTGATATCAAAAACTTAACGTATTAAAACCAATATATTCTTAATGACTTAATTCATATATTAATTTAAGAAATTACTTTTTACAATTATAATATTAAGTAATGTTACAATAATAAATTACACTACAATATAAACTGTATATTACATGAAATTACAACACAAAGTTGTTCAGTAAAAAAGAGCAAACAATCAAACTTGAAGAAAACAAAACCAAAACCAAAAAAGAATAGGTACACCTGTAACAACTGAACATGCTCCTGTAACCGAGGATGTGACAGATGAATACCATCGCATTTGGAGAAAAAAGGAAAGTAAAACTGATGTTCCAAGCTATAATAATTCTGAAGGTCCAGTTGAAGATTTATTTCTTGATACAAGTCCTACTGGTGTTTTTTTGACTTTATTTGAAGGTATACTTGATCATATTGTATATCAAACTAATTTATATGGCACACAAAAAAATTTAAATTTAAATATCAAGCCATATGAAGTTTTGAATTTTTTGGGAATTAACTTTTTAATGGGCTATCATAGGCTACCAAGTTGGAAACATTATTGGAGTTGTGCACCAGATTTATCAGTTCCTTTTGTGGCTGCCACAATGACAAGAAATCGTTTTGATTTGATTTTGAAAAACTTACATTTAAATGATAATACACTGACGCGGTCCCGCGTAATAGCTATTTGAATTCAAATAGCCTTTTACGCGGAAAGCCGCGCTATGCTTCTCAAACAAACCGCCAATCGACGACGGACGACGCCGGCGCGCGACACCCGCGCCAGGAACGGTCGGCCGGCCGTTCGGTGAACCGGATAAAATGAGTAACTTGTTTTCTAGACCTCGCCGTGTGTACACGTACGGACACGACCGACGTCCTCGCGAAGTTTAGCTACACCATAGAGAATACGGAAAATCGATTGTATCTTATTTTGTTTTTTTTTTCGTGTCTCACTACTCACCGTGTCGGTGTCATTCTCTTGTTGAATAAAACACCGACCCTTCATTAAAAACCACCAAATTGCGTTTGTTTTTTTTGTGGTTAATCCTAACCGTTGGTCACCTCATCACCTCAACCACGCGGCACCCCACAGGTACGCATCAACTCTTATTCCAAAAGATAATAATGATAAACTTTACAAACTGAAACCTTTAATAAATTATCTCAATGAAAAATTTCAACTAGTATATCATGGAACCAACCAACTATCTATTGATGAATCTATGATTCTTTTCAAAGGTAGAAGTACATTAAAACAGTATAACCCGATGAAGCCTATTAAAATAGGTTATAAGTTATGGTGTCTAGCAGACCAAAAAGGTTACATCAAAAAATTTCAGGTATATCAAGGAAAAGATGAACAATTAGAAAATGAATTTAAAGATTGTGGTCTAGGTGAAAGAGTTGTGCTGTCTTTGACAAAAAATGAATGGGGGAAAAAAAAACAAATTTTTTTCGATAATTTTTTTACATCTATACCACTGCTTGAAAAATTGAAGATTGAGAACAGTTTAGCGTGTGGAAAAATACGAGCTCATAGAAAAGGTATTCCTATACTTCACGATGACTCAAAATTAGCAAGAGGATCTACAGATTACAAAATAACTGACTCTGGAATTGGAGTTTTTAAGTGGAAAGATACAAAATCAGTTTTGTTAGCATCAAACTACCATGGCACAGAAAAAACCACTGTTTCCGTTTCTCGATACAATAGCGTTTATTTGCACACACGTGCTGTTCTACTGTTAGAATTCTGCTTTTAATTATGTTTATTTCTGTGTTCAAGATTCTGAAAATTATATAGAATTTCAAAACTAACTGTTAATACTGTTAATTTTAAATTTAACATTGTTTATACACTCATTCTGTTAGAAAATTGGTACGTTTTTTAAATCTAAACCACTTTTCCTAACATTTTTTATACACTTAACGATTATCAAACATAGTCAGTATTAGCCTTCAACAGATAAACTATATACACAGAGATGGTATATGTTATAATTTATTACAGTATCATTCGATATATAATTATAAGATAAAATAATAAATAAATAACAAAATAATTTATTAATACACAATTTTATTTTTGAAAAAGATAGAAAAAATATTAACTATAAAAATAGAAAAACTAAAAAAAAATATAGAAAAACTAGAAAAAATATTAACTATAATATATTAATTATATTTATGTTATATATTATCTAATTGTTCATATAAATCACTGAGTCCTCTTTGTATACTTTTTCACAAATAAACTCAATGTGTAATGAAGTTTTATAATTATTTAATATTTTTTGTTTTTCTTCTATTAATTTTTCTTTAGTTGTTTTTAAGTTAGCTTTCGCTATTTTAATGTTAATATTTTTCAGATTTTTTCTGAAATTGAATTTGACCATTCTCATCCCTTCATCATTTTCCTTGCGTTGTGCCAAGATAGCGTTGATTTTTTCCGATATTAATGATGGGTCCATTTTTTTTTTATTCTAGAAAAAATGCATATAAATTGTAAACTATCTACTAGTTATAAAATAATGTATATTAATGTTAAAATTCATTATTTTATTTTAAATTTAACTTTTTATATAAGAAAATATTACGTGTTAATCATAATTTATTGACATTTCTTAAGGACTACAGTTCTCCTTAGAAAAATTTTGTTCAGTTATCTCTTTTTTTACAAGAAATTTCCATGTTATGACCACTCTTTCCGCTAATTTCCCTACGACTCCGCCTCTGCTTCTTAATTT
>NW_021771181.1:17773-18710 GCF_005508785.2 Acyrthosiphon pisum | reverse complement strand
AAAATTCGAAATTTTTATATTGGGGGGGCTGGGGAAAAGGAATTCTTTACAAACGAAAAAAATATCTTTACAAACCTTTACAAACGACTTACAATCGAATGGAATAAACGGAATTTTGAAATTCCAAAATTCGGGGCATTTCCCCAGCCCCCCATAGGTATTTTTAGTTTTTTAGGAAAAGGAATTCTTTACAAACGAAAAAAATATCTTTACAAACCTTTACAAACGACTTACAATCGAATGGAATAAACGGAATTTCGAAATTCTGAAATTCGGGGCATTTCTCCAGCCCCCCATATGTATTTTTAGTTTTTTAGGAAAAGGAATTCTTTACAAACGAAAAAAATATCTTTACAAACCTTTACAAACGACTTACAAACGTATGGAATAAACGGCATATTGAAATTCCATTTTAGGGGGGCTGGGGAAATGGACCTGTAACCAGTATATCTTTAATCGTGGTGAAAAAGCATAGTGGACTCCGTGACTGATTTTCTCTTATTGTTCCTCTTAGATTGTTTACTATAATGTAATATAACAAAAACTTTAGCCACAGCAACGCGTGGCTGGGTCAGCTAGTTTACTTATAAATTTGCTATCAATCACTTTATAAATGTACGTAATCATATAGTATACGCGCCGCGTAAATATAAATATAATACGCGAGCGAGCACTCACGTAATAATAATAGTAATAATATCAATGGTATCGCGTAGTGTAATAGCGCGTGACCATGACCGGCGTTTGGCACTATATATATATGACTACGTATATAAATAATTCTAAAATAATATAAACTAGGATTTGTGTTGTTATATTAAATAACACCACAAACTTTGCAACAACTAAATATATGTTAGACATCCGGCGTGTGCAAGCGTGTGACGATCTCACTGCTAGGCCTAAACCGCAAGATGACCATGTGTGGTCATCTGAA
>NW_021771181.1:16806-17723 GCF_005508785.2 Acyrthosiphon pisum | reverse complement strand
AAACGCTCGAAAATACACGGCATTCCGGACGCGTCGGGGCCTATACCAATTCCTAGTCCTCCCTTTTGGCCTCAAAAACAGTCCCATGACCTTTGTGCGACTAATGGACGAAGTCTTGAGGGGGTACCTGGACGAGTTCGTCCGCGTATATCTAGACGATAGTGGTGTTTTCAAATACTACGGACGAACACCAGTGCCACTTAGACAAAGTTTTAGAACGCCTACAGAAACACGGGCTGACATGCAACCCTGAGAAGTGCAGATTCGTAGCAACCGAAATCTCATTTCTCGGACACCTAGTCACCTCCGAAGGGATAGATAAACAACCGGAGAAACTAGAGGGCATTATTTATTACCCACCAACCAATCAAATTGAAGGACCTACGGAAGTTCCTGGGTGTTTGCAACTGGTACAGCCAGTTTGTGGACAACTACGCGGACACCATAGCACCCCTAACGAATAGGCTCAAACAGGGGACCAAATGGTCGTGGACCGAAACCGAACAGACGGCATTTACAAAAATAAAACGCGCCCTGTACGATTCGCCAAAACTATCGACGCCGGATTACGGAAAACCGTTTTGCTTACAGACCGATGCTAGCGAGATAGGAGCTGGTGCCGTCCTTTTCCAACGGGGGACAGCCCGGATGAAAGGCGGATAATCGCCTACGGAAGCAAAAAGTTTAGTGATACGCAAACAAGGTACGCCGCGGTAGAACGCGAGTGCCTCGCGATAATCTGGGCAACCGATAAGTTTAGACCATACCTGGAGGCCCGCCGTTTTGACCTATACCTACACAGACAACTCAGCACTCACATGGCTCCACCGAGCCAAAAACACAAACTCAAAATTAACCAGGTGGGCACTACAGCTGGGCCAACCTGGATTACAAAACCACGCATGTGCCCGCGTACA
>NW_021771181.1:12156-14500 GCF_005508785.2 Acyrthosiphon pisum | reverse complement strand
CTTGAATAGACAATAGTAATACAACAAACCTACAAGTATACTCTATGTAGTACTAAATATATTACAGTTTTTAGGTGAGTTGATTGTTTGAGGTAATGTAATTTGGTAATTATAAACTTTATGTATGATACAAAACTGCTGCAGATACTATATAATACAATAATTTATTATAAACTAATAGATCTTCATGTATTTAATTAAATTCTGGCAGTTAAATTTTATAATGATATGGCTATACTATTTGATATTACTTCTGTAACTAGGTTTATGGAGGATATTGCAATATATAATTATTGATCGATATGACTATGCTATAGGTAGGTTTATTCATGAGCATAAAATCAAGTTAATTAATAGACAATTGATAAATGACTATATTTAATTGACATCCACAGCTATTAATCAAGGCATCTAAGTTAGACAAGGGCTCGATTATGTGATTAGATAGTAAATATATAACATACTATGTAGTAGGTACTTGATATATTACAGTTTATATAAATTTAGTGTAGCATACAAATACTGCTACAGATTCTAAATAATACAATATTAATAAACAAAATAGAACTTTTTATGTACCTATTTAATTAAAGTCTGAAAATTAAATTGTATAATGATATGTGACTATATACTATTTAATAAAAATTATATAGATATGTAGAGTATTATATAAAATAAACTAACTAATAGATCTATTAGAACTAATCAAATTCTGGCAGTTAAATTTTATAATATAAATTGTATTTTTGTTATTTATTAAAATTTATTATTATTATTATCACTACTCATAACATTATTGTGTATTAATCGAACGAATTTTGTTTGTTTCAGTTTCATCAATGCTCGGTACGTCAGTCCGCCAGAAGCGGTTTGGTGACTGTTTTCGTACGAGTTGCATAGGCCGAGTCACAGAGTGATCAGGCTTCCAGTCCATCTGGAAGACTACCACACGGTGTACTTCGCTCCGGGACAAGAACTGGAGCTGGTGCAAAACGCAGCGCTGGCCCGAACAAGACTCACGGCGTTCTTCTCGCTCAACGAGACGAACCCCGAGGCCAGACAGTATCTCTACCATGAGTTACAAGACTATAATACAAGACTTCTTCCACAGACTGAGAGACGAGGACCGCGCGAGGGCCGCGTGCCTGGACGCCATCGGGCGGCTGCTGCGGGGTCACGGTAAAACGCTGGCCGACTACGGGTTGCCGAATCCGGACGTCGCGCTGCTCGAAGAGGACGCGGGCGGAGACGTCTACGCCTTCGTCGACGCACTGGTGCGTTGGACCCTGCAGTTGGACAACCTCAACGACGAACAGCGGGTGGTTTACGACCGCGTGATGGCGGCCGTCGACGACAACCGCGACGTCCCGAAAATGTTCTACGTCGACGGGCCCGGAGGTACGGGAAAAACGACGCTTTACGGCTGCCTAATATGGTCGCTCCGCAACATGGGCAGATCCGTGTTGTCCGTGGCGTTCACGGGAATAGCGGCGACGCTCATGGACGGTGGTATGACCGTTCACTCGACGTTCGGTTTGCCCTTCGGTACGCTCAACGAAGATTCTATTACGTCGTCCATCGCCATGCAGTCTCTGCGCGCGCGTAGGATACGGGAGGCGGCACTCATCGTCTGGGACGAAGCGCCCATGTCTCCGGGGCTCCAACTGACGGTGGTCGACCGGTTGCTGAAGGACATAATGCAATCGGAACTACCGTTCGGTGGTAAGACGGTTCTATTCGCGGGTGACTTCAGACAGATACTGCCGGTGGTCCGCAGGGGGACGAGGGCCGCGATCGTGGCAGCTTCAATCAGGCACCACCATCTGTGGGACGTCTTCGAGCGTTTCAGCCTGACGCAGAACATGCGGGCCAACAACGACGCGGACTTTGCCGCCTGATTGCTTCAACTCGGCAACGGCCAGCTGCCCGCGGTCGACGGAAATGTGAACACCGTCGAAATCCCCAGGAATATGGTATGTGACATAGCTAATTTGATTGATTTTGTTTACCCGCAGCAAATGTCGTTGGCTAACGTCGACGACTTTGCTCGGAAAATTATTCTCTGTCCCCGGAACGAGGATTGTAGACAGGTCAATCGCACGGTGCTGCAACGCGTCACGGGTGCCGCGAGAACCTACACCGCCATAGACACGGTGGTGGCGGACGACGTGGACGAGATTGCCAACTACCCGACCGAGTTTTTGAACTCATGCTGCTGCGGAACCTTGATCCGAAAATCAGACTGTGCAACGGAACAAGGTTAGTGGTTTACGGAACTGAGGCGCAACAACTTCAAAGCGAGGTTTGTTGGCGGACGCGGGGGGGAAAGGGCAGGACGACATCG
>NW_021771181.1:5139-12106 GCF_005508785.2 Acyrthosiphon pisum | reverse complement strand
GGAGGCCAATTTTACCACCCTCACAGATAAAACAGATAAAATGAAATAAAATGAATAAAAACTTAGACAATTGCAAAAAAATAAAAATAAAAATATATAGTTGATATTTAAAAAAAAAACTAATATAACAAGGTATTAAAAGAAATATAAATTTTTTACAGATAAAATTCTTAAAAACTGTTGATCAAAAAAATATTAAATAAAAAAGAAATTACTGATATTCATCGGCTGAAATTATAAAAAAAATAATAAATAAATTACAAGTTTAAACTTGAACAAACAAAATATATAGAAACTGACAATCACAAAAAATATAATTAAAATAAATTGTAGGTTAATTAAAAAAATTAATACAAAATAATAAATTACAATAAAGATAAGATTTATGCTTTTGTATAAATAATCAAATGGGCTGTAAACTATATTTTACTAGGAATCTTGAAAGTTTGTAATTTTTTAGCCATATCATTATGAGTTTCCCAATGACAATCATCACGGCGTATGTGACATATGTAGTGACCGTTACCGTATGCTAAAACTCCGTGAAATATAAATCTATAAAAATAAAATAAAATATATCATTAGCATTTATCACGTGTTGTCTAATAATTTTAATACAATTGTATATTTAAAAGTTTACCGGTCATCGTTTATGTTCAATGTTGTGGTAAAATCAGCCATTGTGAAATTGCATATGTCATCTACTTGGTCTGCTTCTATGAATAAATGATCTTGCAGATTCCTTTTTGTGGAAGCTTGTCCGTCACAAAAAGGTTTTCGACATGGAATTTTTTTTTTTCAACGTAATGTATTATTGCTTTTTCCAAATTTCTAATATTAATAAGATCTTGTTGTTGTAATATAATTGTACGAAGTTTTTGGTCATTAATACCTTTGCAATTAGTATTTGTACATGCAAATTTTTCATAAGCTGATGGCAAATCTTTTAATAGTTCTGATACTATAAAATATGTAATATTACACTCAGTGTTAATCAATTTGATACCAGACACACCACAATTTTCTTCAAATATAGTCTGAAGAATTTTTAAACGATCTTTATAAAGTAATTTTGATGGTCCATAAGTAGCCAAGGTCTTACAAAAATTTAAAAATTGGTGATTATTATCTTCAATGAATGTTTTATATTTAGGATTGTCTAAATATGCTTTAGAAATTATAACAGCAACAGAGTCAAAAGCACAAGTATTATTTACGAGATACCTTTGTTTTTTATCAACTATAACTGACGAATCATTACCATTTTTTAATACACAATTCAAGTTTGATCTTGTACATCGTTTGGTTAATATTTTTTTTATTTCCTTATTTGCCTGCATGTATTTTGTGAGTCTTGTTCTTTTGATTGGTTGATACTATCAATTAAAAGAGACTCTTTGCCCAGCCCTCTCCAGTTTTCAGTAGCATTAAGTGAATCTGAGGTTGCATTTAGTTCGTTATCGTCGTTGGATATATTTAAAATATCAGGAGTTGACGATGAGGGTAAATTATGTTTTGAGTACAAGGAGAAATTTAGTTCACTACCTTTGTTGGACACATTTAAAATATCAGATGTTGATGATGAGGGCAAGTGATGATTTGAATCTAAAGAAACATTCAGTTCATTAACGTCGTCAGATCTATTTAAAATATCTTGTATTAATAATGATGATGAAGAACGGTGAATGGGTGATAATAATGATTTTTCAGATACTTCATCAACTTGTTTATTAATATTATCGTTCAAGGTTATCCTAGATGTTTCAGATGATTGACAATCAGACACATTATTAATATTATTCGAAATATTAAACTGTGATCTGGTTAAATGTGAATCTTTGTTATTAATGGCATAATTTCTCAACTGTGAACTACGAAAAAGCTTAGTATTACTATCAATACTATTTAAATGATGAATAACAAACCTATCTGCAGTCATAGGTTTTCTTTCATGACGAAGAATTGTACAATTTAATTCTTTAAAATTTCCCTCAACCTAAGCAGAAGTAGGAATATCGTATGGTGAAATAAAGTGAGTTTTCACAACTGATGTCCACAATGGAAAATCTTTGCACAGGCGCATAATATCATTCGCAAGTTCAGGAAGATAGTAAGCAGATATTCTATTTCCTCTTAGCTTTGAGTTTACTTTAGATTTGTCCAGTATATCTTCCAAAAATATTTCCAGTTGATTGTCACTTTGTTCTGTTTCTTCTACCTCTTCATTTTTTTCATTTTCGTCTTCGGTTTCGTTTGACCAATTGAATTCTTCATTTACATCATTCTTTCTTGAGTCTTTCATTAGACAAATAAGAAATTCTCTCCCTTTTTCCGAATGAGTTTTGTTTGTATTGTCAGTATCTATCCACCCATCGGTTTCACTTAATGCCACAGTTAACAGATGAATTAAAATAGTTTTAAATTCTTCAAGAGTCACGGATTCCATAAGTAACCTTAAACATCTGACGTAAAATTCTTTTAAATGTTTTTTATGTTGCCCGGCCAAACATTTAATTCGACAAAAAATTTTAATTATGTGTGCGACATTAATTCTGATGAAACAAGCTGGCAGTTCTGTTTTTTATTATAATTATTATGTAGATATTTAAGTATTTGATTTTTTTTCATCAAATAGATTTTTTTATAATATATCGATTTTTTATTCACATTTTTATACAATATAGATTTTGTTAAATGTGGATTTTTCCTAGAACTTATACTAATAGACGGAACGTGGTTGAAGTTCCGGCATCCAAGCGTGATGACGCTGATCAAGGTAGTACACCGTCACTACACACGCGCACTAGATGATACAATACTCTGTATATTACTGTATATAATATATATATATATCACTATAACACAAAGCGCACCACCTACCCGCATCCGCCTGGATGTTCCGTCTATTAGTATAAGGTCTATCGGATTTTTAATCAAAATGATTTTGCATTAATTTAGTATGGATTCTTTTATTAAATATTGATTATGTTGAATTTAGATTTTAAATCAAATGATTTTTTATTTACATTATTTTTATATAAATAATATTATATCGATTTTTTACACATATTTTTAATAATTATAGATTTTTTTTTTATTAAATATGGATTTTTTATTCATTTTTTATCAAATACAGATTTTTATAGATTTTTTTATCAAATATAGATTATTAATGATTTTTAAGATTTTTTTTTATTAAATACAGATTTTTCATTCATTTTTTATCACATACAGATTTTTTAACGATTTTTTTAGATATTTTTATTAAATATAGTCTTTATTTGATTAAGATTTTTTATTTAATACAGATTTTTTTGATTAAAAATCTGTATTTAATGCCAGGCATGAAGTTGGCAGTACAAAATATATCCACCATATATAAATATATAAAAAAAATCAATAAAAATCTCTATTTAATTTAAAAATCATAAAAAAATCATTTAAAAATCTATATTTGATAAAAAGTCAATAAAAAATCTGAATTTAATAAATAACTATATTTAATAAAAAAATCTTTAAAAAAAATCATTAAAAAATCCTAAAAAAATTATTAAATATCTATATTTGATAAAAAATTCTGTATTTAATAAAAAAAAATCATTGAAAAATCTATATTCAATAAAAAAAACTGTAATTAGTAAAGAGATCAATATTTTCAAATATTAATAAAAAATCTGAATTAAATAAAAATCTTTATTTTATAAAAATATCTAAAAAAATCATTAAAAAGTCTGTACTTCATAGAAAAAAATCTTATAAAAAATAATTAAAAATTTATATTTAATAAAAAATTCTGTGTTAAACAAAAAAATATATAACAAAATCTGTATTTAATAAATAAATCATTTTAAAATCTATATTCAATAAAAAATCGTGAAAAAATCTGAATTGAATAAAAAAATCTGTATTTAATAAAAAAAAATAATTAAAAAAAACCATTAAAAAATCCTAAAAAAATCATTAAAAATCTATATTTGATAAAAAATTCTGTTTTTAATAAAAAAATCTATAACAAAATCTGTATTTAATAAATAATCATTAAAAAATCTATATTCAATAAAAAATCAATAAAAATTCAATAAAAATCTTAAAAAATCATCAAAAAACAATATTTGATAAAAAATTCTTTATTTAATAAATGAATATTAAAAAAAAAACCATTAAAAAATCCTAACAAAATCTGTATTTAAAAAAAAATCTATATTCAATAAAAAAATCAATAAAAAGTCAACAAAAAATACGTATAACGCATTCATTTTAACTTAGACTAATATGCGTTGAAAAAAATTCATAGACCTTATTAGATAGACCCAATATCGCCTTAATAGTGTTATTAACTTTTATAATGGTTTTATAAAGATATACTGACGTTGTGCTTAAAGTATTTTTACCAAACAAAATGACAAATTTGATTCTGCCTCACTCTTTTAAGAACTACATTATACTATAAGCTTATTCATTAAATTAATTAACTGGTATATTGTATTTTTAGGCTGTTTTGTGTGGAAACATTGAGATACAAACCACAACATGCCAGGCCAACACAGCACTGCACTGCTACACAGCACTGCTACCTTCAACAGTGATATTATTGGTTCAGTTCCCACTCTGTGTTTCATTCATGTTAACCACAACTGAAAACTCTTAGAAACATTTTTGAAATGACACCCAACAAAATGACAAATGCTTTTAATGTATAACCTAATGCATGTATTTGTTTTACTTCTTTGTTTTACTTCCTATTGTTAAACCTTATATTATCAAAAAAGACAAATTTAATTCTGTGATCACTGTAAATATTGTCGCTGTATTTAACTTAAAAGATTAATTATGTTATTGTATAACCTTATATTCGTACTTCAATGTCTATGGACGACTGTCGAAGTACTATATAGGTGATGACACCAGTTAATGAACACTTAAGGTTGTACAATTTTCTCAAAAATGTCACTTCAAAAATTTTTAACACATTAATATAATTTTTTTTTTTAAAACTGTTTGTATTAATATCTACATTATATTATTTTTAAATATTTGAAAATGATTAAATTCAACACACCATTTACAATTATTTAAGTTGTTTTTGTCAATATCCCAATGTGTGAACATAATTTCTAGTAATTGAACATTTATTTCTAGTAAGTGAACATAACTATCAAATTTTAAAATAAAGTAAATTTATGTGCTTTTAAAGTCTCCATAATTATACTATAGGTAAATACACAGATTTAAACCATGAATTTTGAAATGGAATACTAACAGTAGGTATACATTATAAATGTATACCAATAAAATAAATTAGGTAGGTAGAAATAACATTTATCAACTTAATAAAAAAAAACAATTTTTAAATTTTTATTAGTTAGTCTTTAACTCTTTCAATACAGATAGGTATAAATATTAAATAAAAACAAACTTTCAAACTTCAACTAAATAACTAATTTAAAATAGAATATTAAAAACAAACTTATAATGCTTAATATATAAAAACGAATAATCAAACTTAAAATGTTAACTTAATAAAACATAAAAACAAACTTTTAAACTTCTTATGTTTAAAACCATCAGCTGAAAAAGAACATAAAACAGTTGTACATTCTTTTTCTGGACCATTTGCAACCTCATAAAAGTTTGGCATTTGCTTTAGGCATAATACTTTGCCTGTTTTAGGGCAAGTATTCATTCCAGTTTCATCACAGTTTAGAATGCATCTACCATCATCTAATATATCCACACAGTTTTCATTTATTAAAAAATTTTTCACACCATCAAACCAGTTTTTAATTTGGTCTTTTGTTACCAAAGCCCTTGCTTTTGATACAATTTCAGCATTTCTTTTCCCAATTTCTTTGTGGCAATTTAAAAATAAATTTAACCATTTAATACCAGGCCTACAATTAATGAAAGGTGTATCACGGGTAAACTGTTTCAATACATTTTGTACAGAGTCTCTAATATCATCTGGTCTGACTGGAAAACCAACTGCTGCCTTGGCTAGAATCCAATTCTTAATTCTAATTTCTTCTTCTTCTGACAAATATGTCTTAGGACCCATTTTTCTTTCCAATGGAACCTTTTTATTTAATTTATTTGATAGAGTTTAGGGATATTAAAACTAGCACTAGCTTTACATAGAGTCATTTCATTTTGCTGAACTGCTTCCATTGCCCTTTTCAAGTCCTCTTCACTGTACCTGAATCGTCTTTTTATCTCTTCCATTATATATAGGTACAGGTATTTTAATCTAAAATTAGTCTAAATTAAAAAAAGTTATAACAATATTTATTTAAAGTGTAATTTTTTGATTGGTAATGTTCATTCACTAGAATTTACATTGAAACACCAGTAAATGAACAAACAATAAAAACCTGTTCATTTATTGGAAGAATTCATTTAAAACAACATTGTTATATAGTAAACATTTTTGTAAAAGCATTATGTATTTAATTTTGTTAATTTTAGCCAAAAAAAATTATTTTTACTTTTCCAGTGAATGAACACTGTGTTCATTTAATAGATTTATAGTACTTTCCTAATCCAGTACATGAACATCAAGATATCAGAGTTAAATAAAAAATTTAGATAATTAAAAATGAAAAATTCGTGTTCCTGAACATTTATACATCAATATTAGTATACACTTACCTTTAAAATCTAATGGTTGGATCAAAAAAACCGTATTCTGTGGACCAGTATTTTTTTAAAAATAAGACATTTGATATCATTATTACCTTTATCTACACATGACTGATAAACGATATTACTATCAGTCCTATACTATAAAATGACAATTCCGAGAACCGTGGCGCCCCCTAGGTATAGTGTACCAATGGAACAGAAAACGCCGGCTATACTGAACCCGTGGCGTAAAAAATTAAACACCGCTCCGTTTCTACAGTCCGCCTGACCCGTTCCCGTTTCCGTTCCTTAACGCGTACCTTCGCCGCGGCGGCATGCGGTTGGGTTT
>NW_021771181.1:4257-5089 GCF_005508785.2 Acyrthosiphon pisum | reverse complement strand
TTAGTAATACACACATAAATTATAGATTCTAAAATGGAAAATATATATCAATTACGCATTAGTATAATTAAATCGATTTAGGTTTATGTATAAATGAGTATTTAGTATAAATACGAAATATTATATAACTAGTATATAAGAATTACAGAATAACATTAACAAATACTAATAACCTACTTTAAGTTACTTACCTAAGTACTAAAATACATTTAACCTAATTTAAGTCAACATAAGCAAAAAATAAATGTTAAAACAAAAAAAAATGTCGAATAATTAACCTAATTTAAGTTAATATAAAAAAAAAAAAATAAATGTTAAAGCAAGTAAATGCATAAATAAAGATGTAAAATAATTAACCTAATTTAAGTTAGTATAAGGTACAAAAAATGTTAAAGTAAGTAAATATAAAAGATATGTAAAAAAAAAAATTTAACATAATTTAAGTTAGCACAAGATATAAAAAAAAATGTTAAAGCAAGTCAAATACAAAGAATGTACACAATTTTTCTAACCTAGTTAAAATCAGCAAAAGCATCAAAATAATTGTAAAAAAAATATAAATTAAAAAAAAAAAAAAAATAAAAAAATAATGTAAAATAAATAACTTATTTTAAGCCAGTACAGGTAAGAAAATAAGTGTTAAGCCTAGAAAATATTAGAATAAAAAAAAAAATGAACTGTTTAATTTTTAAGTTATCAAAAAAAAAAAAAAAATGTCTATGAACTAAGTACATTGTAAGCGAATTAAATATGAGCAATTTATAATTAGATAAGCGCACCAAAATAAAAATATAATTGGTTAGAAGTTAAAACTTTGTAGAATTTATAGAAT
>NW_021771181.1:0-587 GCF_005508785.2 Acyrthosiphon pisum | reverse complement strand
CCAGGAACCAACACCAGCCCCGTCACAACCAGACCCTGCGACGTCAGACCTCGCCGTGGTCACGGTGCCGGAAGTGACAATCACTTCTGGAACAGCTGTAATCACGGAACAACTAACAGCCGCCACCTCCCTAAACCGGAGATATGGAAATATCCCCGGAAGAGGAGGCGGAATTGTTAGGGGTGACGACCGCAGGCACGGCTGACACCGAGGACATGGAGGTCAGCCTCATGTTCTTTAGCCCCCCCACGTCACCCCAACATGGCTAGACACCACCAGGGCCACGTCCGCTGAACCCAGCCGGAAAACGTGCCCGCGGACAGGTGTCTACCACAACCACCCACCACACCAATACAACACCGGCAACGCCACAACGGCCGGAACACCAACGCCGTTGGCGGTTTGGGGGGGGGAGTATGACGCGGTCCCGCGCAATAGCTGTTTGAATTCAAACAGCCTTTGCGCGGAAGCCGCGCCGTGGTTCTCAAACAAAACCGCCAATCGACGACGGACGACGCCAGCGCGCGACACCCGCGCGAGGAACCGTCGGCCGGCCGTTCGGCGAACCGGATAAAAACGAGCAACTT
>NW_021771180.1:2654-2799 GCF_005508785.2 Acyrthosiphon pisum | reverse complement strand
TTCTACTTGGGATACTTTTAGATTCTGAGTGGAACGATGAATGTATTGATTTTACAATGATGTGTGTTTTTTTTTTTTATTTTTTTTTTATTTTTTTACTTTTTTTTGTGTCTGTCATCACGTTTTAGGACAGTAAAAGTGCTTG
>NW_021771180.1:2000-2554 GCF_005508785.2 Acyrthosiphon pisum | reverse complement strand
GATTTTCTTCAACAGTACCTTTTCTGATAGGAAAGTGAATCTAGTTGGTACTTTGGGGGGTCAAAAGTAAAATTTTTCCAATAGTTTTCAAAAGCGCCGTGAAAAACAAAAGAAAAATTAAGGAAAAACGGGAATTTTTACGCAAAATCTGTTTTTGAGAAAATCGATTTTGGTTTTTGGTGTAACTTTAAAAAAAATGACCATAGATATATGAAATTTTGACTGAATGTTTATCTTAGCATTTTCTATACACCATAACATTTTCAAAATATTTTGATTTATTTTGAGCTCTTTATGGACATTTTCATTTTCCATTTTTTTTTAGTTTTTTTTCTAAAAATATCAATAAAATTTTATTTGTTGGATAAAAAAGCTTGAAAATTTAATAGAAGGCTCCTAGTATATTGTTTCAAAGGCAGATGAAAAATATTAAAAATCGTTAGTCACAGTTTTTTTTTATAAGCATTTAAAGTTCAAAAAATGACAAAATATGGAAAAATCACGAAAATTTGCAAATTATTTCGAGGTAGAATTCATAAAAATTTTTTCTTTTT
>NW_021771180.1:0-1485 GCF_005508785.2 Acyrthosiphon pisum | reverse complement strand
TGGGTACTTGAAACTTCTAAAGTATACTATTATATATCTATGATTTTACCACGGTTTTTTGTTGATGTATAACGCGTTATAACTTATAAGTACCTAATAGATATTATGATATGATTAATTTGGAATTTATTATAGGTACCTATTATAGGTCAATTTTTTTTTAATACCATAGATAAGTATATATTATATGTCTAATACATAGACTGATATACCGTCTCCGCTCAGAATCGTTTTTCTTATACAGTGATATTATATCATTGAATTCAAATTTAATACTGTCCATTATACAGTGACCCACTTCTAACCTACTGTACAGCAGAGCGACATCCACTTACCCACCTTTTTTTTGGTTGTTTTGTACATAATTGAAGCCGTTTGAAATGTCGAATAGACATGTTTTCAATGGATTTTCGTTTTTGGCGTGGAATCTTTAATAACAAAAATATTATAAATAAGTAAACAAATATATATAGGTATACAATTATAAAATATAAGGTTTATATCAACATTAAGATCATGATAATTATAAATAATCATTAATATTTACTAGAAAATATTTTTCCATACATATTATATTTCTATCAGTAGCTTTTTAATTTTACTATAATTATTAATTTTCTAGTAGTATATGTCATAATAATATACACAACCTGTACTAGTTTCTTTTTTATGACGCTGGGAACCATGCCTGAACCAATATTTTACATAAATTTCAAATGTATTTTCATCATTCTGATAAAGCTCATTTGAAATTTCTAAAAAAAAAAATACATAAGCTAATGTAGTAATGTAATAAAATAAATATTGACTAGGTATAGCATACTTTTCATGACTTTTATAATTTGATGGTCGACAAGCCGATAGTTGTTTTTTTGTCCTGTCCATGAACAAAGTTTAGCCAATTTATTGGAAAATAATTTTTGTAGTACTCTCTTGATAAAATGTTTTGTGTCAGAGCCGCCAATAGATTTAATTAAATTTATCTGAAATAAAATAGGTAAATAATAAATATTTAATTTACTTATAGGTTATATTATATGCTATAAAATAATTATCTCAGAATAGCACCCTTTCATGTTAAAAATGATAGCAGCTACTAAACTATCGGATAGAGCATTTAATTTAACCAGATATAAGGAAATTACCGAATGGGGAGATATGAAAAAAATATTATTAGACGCATTCGAAACTCTTTACGGCGCAGCTAATTTACAAATCGAATTAAATATAATAAAAATAAAAAATAATGAAACCATAATAATAATAGAGTAGAAGAAATATATAAAAAACTATGTAACACAGTGGCCATAGACAAGCCGATCGCAAAAGCAAAAATATTACGTGACAATATTAGGGAACAAGCTTTAGTCAGTTATGTAAACGGTTTAACCCTTTGTCGACCGACGGTACTTTTGAGTACCACGTTACAAATAAATGTATATTAAATAATACGATGCATTTATCTTTACTGTGACCCGTCTGTAC
>NW_021771179.1:0-5467 GCF_005508785.2 Acyrthosiphon pisum | reverse complement strand
ATTTAACACATACATTAGAATTATAGTACATTAGAAGGTAATTGGTAAAAACCGACACTATAATATGAAATTACCTAGACGCTAGATGACCGACACATACGACACCGACTATACAGCAAAGCGAATTCTCCGTTTTTTATTTTATTTGATATTTTAAAATATTTGAATACGAATTTATCCTCATAAATTATAATATTAAAATGAACTATAAAAACTTACCTTATCAGAAGTTTGGTTTTAATGAAGACGAAAAACTGCGGCTTCGATGTTGCTCGAATGAAGTCGAAAAACAGACAAACCACAAATGGTAAAACATTTTTATTAGATATTCAATTCTTATAAAATGTCTCATTCCCACTCCAAAAAACTCCAAGAAGCCCGTTTACATTATAAGGTAAGGTAGGTAGGTATAAATATATTATATATAAATACATGAATTATATAATATATACTGTGGACAATCTTATGGATAATTCCAATATAGGCAAAAAGGTAATGCAGATATAAGGGCATACTGCTGACGCAGCTGTCTGTGTATCCAGAACTCGGATTTTAGGTACTAACCGGGTTTTAAACTTAAAACGTCTTTACTTACATTTTAGGTTTTATTTTTTTTGCAGAATTCTATAACAACTATTTCGGGTCTTAACAAAATAATCAATTGTTTTTTCAGACACTTTTTTCATGTTGATTTTTCCAAACGTTTGTAATATTATATATATTAGAGTGAATTGACCAGGGACACGGGACTGGCCAGGTATGCTAATGTGCCGTAGCACACCGGGCCTGCTTATATGTATGGGTCGGGCCGCCGGGGCATTTAAAATTTTGAACATTTGACGATATTACTAATAAATGTATTTTTAAATACGAAACAGTTTAAAAACCACTGCTATTGGTTGGTACAATGCTACAATAACTTCATAGTCGAACCATAAGTATATAATAATAATTATTATTATAAATATATGTTGTACTTATATATTGTATTTCAATTTTAAAAATCAGTTTTATCCACAAAAATGTTTAAACACTTTAACTGATTTGGTTGGTACATCGACCGCCAGAAAGTTATTGCTAAACTAAAATTCATTGAACCATTTGCAAATATTTATAGAAATATTGTAGGTTTGTTGAGAAAGAGAACAGAAAACATTTATACAATTATATAAAGTTTATATTAAAAGTAATGAATAATAATATAATAATACGACGATTCTGAAACTGATGAAGATGATTTTGGTTTAATACGAGTATGAATGGTGACTATAAAATAAATGATAAAAACAATAGTAAACAAACATCAAAAATATCAAAAGGATTATACATTTATGATTCTTATAAAATATATAATAATTAATATAACCTATTGGCTATTGTCTATTTATAATTTATATCCAAAAAAGTAGGTATTCATAAAGAAGCTATTATAAAGGGGCTTGGGTCGTTTAGTTTTGTAGAATACAGGGCTTGTTACCCAGGAGGTTGAAATGGAAATATTATTGTATTGGCATCGACAATCATTTCTTGGGTAAACGTAATGTAGGTATATCAAATTATTAATATTATTATTATTGTAGTATAGGCAAACGTAATGTATATCAAATCATTATTATTATTGTATAGCCAAACGTAATGTGAAAATTATAAAATGTTCAATTTTTATAGCTAAGGATTGAAAATTTAAAACAACAAGATTTAGATTTTTTATTACCTATTTTATTTTGTATGATTACTGTAGGTAAGTATAATAAAAATCCCAGAAAAGTAGTCGTATGATTGTATGATTGGATTATCCCATTTTACATCTCACCCGGGTTCTACCCATATAATATTGTTTATTGTGACAATGACATTGTACTGACATCGCAGAAATAATAAGAAGCAATAAAATATAAAATAAAAAATTGTTTAAATAAATATATAAATAAATAAATAATTATATATGAACTGACTATATAATATAATATTACATGCATATAATGTGTATATTACATGTATACGAATCCCGGAAAAAAAAACCAAGGAAAAAAAGAACAATTTACAATTTTTGAAATTTTTAAAAATGTTAAGAAAGTACCAGTGGTGCAACTATAGGGCTGAAATATTGTGGTGGGGGCTGTAGCCCTCTCCTGACATTACATGAAAAGTAACCCGTGGTGGCGATGCCCCCACACCCCCATATATATTCATTTAAAAATATAAAAAGTTTCTGTATTAGCAAATTTCGATTTAAAATTTTTTTTTCAAAATGTGTGTTTTAGAGTGTTTTGTAATAATGTAAAAGGTATAGGTATAGGTTTCAATATTTTATTCTTATATACCTACCTATCGATTTACATTAATAAGTAATGATGTACACGCCTACTAAAATAAATGCGAAAAAAAAATTCAAAACAATTACTACTTAAAACGTTAAACAGACGTATACCATACGGAGACGTCTGGTTATACGAATAATATCGTAATGCGTTTCTCAACTTTTTGGTACTCTGATGTAATTACTATGTAATTTTTCAAGTACAAGAAACACACGAAAAATCATAACTCCCGAACCAAAAGTCGGATGAGGCGCAAAAACCTCTATAACATCTGACCGTAAAACCTAACCTAAGTGTCCGTGCCAAAAACCCCGAAAAACGGAAATTTTGAATTTTCGAAGCCCCAAACGGCTCTTACTGTCTCGAAACAAGACCCAGAATTTGAACACCCACCTCCAAATTATCTAAATCACAAGTTTCAGAAACGTTGTATAAATACTAAACGTTTTCCAAAATAAACCGGGGGGGGGGGGGGGTTCAAGAGCCCCCGACTTCGGGTGCACATTAAAGAAGCGCCTAAACCAAAACGTCTGGTGAAGAAATGGTTCTCCAAAGTTAAAACCCGGTCGAGAAATACTTAACTAAAAAAAATGGGTAGGGGGAAACTTTCAATAATAATATGTTATGCACAAGAGGCCGTCACGGTAGGAAAAAATGTTTTCATAGTTCCAAATTGTTAGTTGTAGATACATGGTTTTGATACTGAATTAAACATGAGAAGTTTAACTAATAACTGTTTGAAAATATTTTTGATAACTCAATTTGTCGGTTTCATATAATTTTTTGAAAAAAACTTTAATTTTTACAAATTTCAAATACAAATAAAATAAGTTTGAAAAACTAAATAAAAATAAATCTGTTCCAACAGTTATTAGTTAAACTTCTAATGTTCAATTTGGTATTAAATCATGTTTTTACGGCTAATGAGACCGAAGTACCTACTATTGGAGTTACAAAAGTATGTTTTTAGAAAAAAAAGTGATAAATTTACAGCGGTCATTAGCAGCAGCTGTAGTCACGGCTATAGCGGCAGTTTTCAAAAACCGTCCTCGTACCTCATCTCGCGCATAAGCAGCAATACGTCACCTAATGACGAAACCAAACTGTCTTATCGCATCCGTACACGATCTATAAAATATAAGCAATTCGTCGACACGAATATAATATTATTGCCGTAATTAAATAAGGCCATACGGGTCGTGTAATGTAAAATGTATTGTTATGGAATACGCGTGTCAAGATAAAAAGTCTGAACAATTCACAAAAAACAGATATTTACCTCATTGATGTGTTTCTTTTTATATTAGGGTGGGCAAACTCCGCGTAGATCCGTCTACGGTGGAGACCAATAGTATAGATAAAAACAATAGGCGAGTCGTTAATTGAAAATGCTAAATTTAGCCATAATATACCCAATTTCTATCGAATGATTCCAACATTTCCAACTTGAAACTATACCTACATTTCGAACGTTCCTCACTTGATGGTTATCGAGTGGCATGGACGAACGTCGATCTATCTGAAATTTTCAACCACGGATAGAATACATTTCTAAATATATATTTAATATATTTTATGAAGTTGAATTTTGGAGGTAAGTCACCACATATATTAATATTCACGACTGTAGCTTGGCATAAATTAAAATATAAAGTTGTATAGGTATACACGGGTGTAAGTGTGTAACACGATGTTCTGACATATGGAATAACTTTTCAAGTATTGAATAGGTATTTAAAATTTTTTTTAATTCTATAATCTATAATCTTTTTTTTGGAAATTTGAATTATTTTATCATTTATTATAATAAGGGGAATGTGTGGCTGCATATTATTAATTATTATGTTCAGCTACTATATAGGATAAGAAAACTCAAATTTCCAAAAACTTAATAAATTGTAGAAAATTAACAGCACCTTTATAAATATTTGAACCATCAACATTTTTCTAAAAATTAGGTTTATAAAGTTGCTATTTTGGAGTTTTCAAAAAATTTTTTTTTATCAAATTTAAAGTTTTTTTATTTTTCGAATTAAAAAATTAAAATATTTGTTTTTTATATACAATACATGTAGCGCAAGCGTCTACTATAATTATTTATGAAAAAAAAAATTTAAAAATATTGAATACCAAAAAAGTTATTCCATATATCAGAACACCGTGTTACACTCTGTATATATTATAATTTTAGTAGAGTTAGGCGAGTAGCCAAGGCCGTAGCTGGAACAAATTTTCGGGGGGGGGGGGGGGGGGGTTTAAAACCAAATTACCATATGTATTTAAATATCTAGTTAAAAAAAAGATATTTTATGATATCACTGAAAAAAAAACCTTGGAAAATTGATAAAAATATAGATTTAATCAACAAATGTATTGTCACTATACAACCTATAAAGAACTTTGTTCAACTAACAAAACCAAATTGTTAAATTTGTGTGTATGACAAAATGTTTATCATTTTGATAAAAATTATATTATGATTTTGATAATACACTTTTATTGGGCCTAGCTTGATATTTGATCATTTCAATAAAATATGTTATTTGCACACCATGGTATAATTTATCATTTGAATCATTATTTTTGTTAACCCAATAAAAAATTTCTTATTGAGTGATGAAATAATTTGTTACCATACCATTTATTTTATCAATTTGATAAAATATATGTGTTGATACCAATATTTTAATTTTATTGTATGGATAATACATATTGTGTCAACAACAATACCTTTTGGCTTTTAATATATATTATTATTTATTATATATATATTATTATAGTAACTGTTTGTTGTGACAACAAAACTAAGTTTTTACTTAATACTTATTAATAGATGTTTGTATGAATTAAAAATACATTTCACTCAATAATATAGTTCAATTAATTATTTATTATAGTTTAAAGTATTTATAAGTAATACAACTTAGTATAAATATAAATACAAATACATAAGTAAATATAAATTAAAATTGTACATAAGTCAGTTATTTAAATTAAATATCATTATAAAGTACAACTGTGTTAGTACTTATACTATAGGTATAAATATATAATAGTATAACATAAAGAAAAACAAAATAACATTATTAATAGGTACATACCTATAAATTTAAACAAATACAATATACTTATATACTTAAATTAGA